>NW_025958599.1:0-30856 GCF_023159225.1 Perognathus longimembris pacificus | reverse complement strand
AACACAAACAGCACAGCACGATGCGTATTTTTTTTTTAAATTGACAAAATAAATCAAAAATAAATCAAAAATAAAAATAAGTGGAAAAGGCGAGAGTGCGCGAGCACACAGGAGCAAAGACAAGCAGCGCAGCTTGATGCGTAGTAAAAAAAATAATAAATAGACAACTGGTCGACCTCATTAGAAATAAAAACCCAAAAGATTAGATAGACAAACAAACAAACACATAAATGTGGAGAGAAGGGCAGTGCGCGCAGGAGCAAAGGTAAACAGCAGACAGACCTGAATCCTTATCTTTACAAGGTCGACCTCAGAACTTTGTTCAGTTTGTCTCGGTGACGGATAATGGAAGGAAGGGCAGGCAACTGGTCGACTTCATTTAAATAAACAAATAAAAAATAAGATAAACTCTCAGGAATAGATAAATAATAACAAAAAAATTGTAAATGGAGAAAGCGAGAGCGCGCGAATGCACTCAAGCAAACACAAACAGCACAGCACGATGCGTATTTTTTTTTAAAATTGACAAAATAAATCAAAAATAAATCAAAAATAAAAATAAGTGGAAAAGGCGAGAGTGCGCGAGCACACAGGAGCAAAGACAAGCAGCGCAGCTTGATGCGTAGTAAAAAAAATAATAAATAGACAACTGGTCGACCTCATTAGAAATAAAAACCCAAAAGATTAGATAGACAAACAAACAAACACATAAATGTGGAGAGAAGGGCAGTGCGCGCAGGAGCAAAGGTAAACAGCAGACAGACCTGAATCCTTATCTTTACAAGGTCGACCTCAGAACTTTGTTGTTTGTCTCGGTGACGGATAATGGAAGGAAGGGCAGGCAACTGGTCGACTTCATTTAAATAAACAAATAAAAAATAAGATAAACTCTCAGGAATAGATAAATAATAACAAAAAAATTGTAAAGTGGAGAAAGCGAGAGCGCGCGAATGCACTCAAGCAAACACAAACAGCACAGCACGATGCGTATTTTTTTTTAAATTGACAAAATAAATCAAAAATAAATCAAAAATAAAAATAAGTGGAAAAGGCGAGAGTGCGCGAGCACACAGGAGCAAAGACAAGCAGCGCAGCTTGATGCGTAGTAAAAAAAATAATAAATAGACAACTGGTCGACCTCATTAGAAATAAAAACCCAAAAGATTAGATAGACAAACAAACAAACACATAAATGTGGAGAGAAGGGCAGTGCGCGCAGGAGCAAAGGTAAACAGCAGACAGACCTGAATCCTTATCTTTACAAGGTCGACCTCAGAACTTTGTTCAGTTTGTCTCGGTGACGGATAATGGAAGGAAGGGCAGGCAACTGGTCGACTTCATTTAAATAAACAAATAAAAAATAAGATAAACTCTCAGGAATAGATAAATAATAACAAAAAAATTGTAAAGTGGAGAAAGCGAGAGCGCGCGAATGCACTCAAGCAAACACAAACAGCACAGCACGATGCGTATTTTTTTTAAATTGACAAAATAACAAAAATAAATCAAAAATAAAAATAAGTGGAAAAGGCGAGAGTGCGCGAGCACACAGGAGCAAAGACAAGCAGCGCAGCTTGATGCGTAGTAAAAAAAATAATAAATAGACAACTGGTCGACCTCATTAGAAATAAAAACCCAAAAGATTAGATAGACAAACAAACAAACACATAAATGTGGAGAGAAGGGCAGTGCGCGCAGGAGCAAAGGTAAACAGCAGACAGACCTGAATCCTTATCTTTACAAGGTCGACCTCAGAACTTTGTTCAGTTTGTCTCGGTGACGGATAATGGAAGGAAGGGCAGGCAACTGGTCGACTTCATTTAAATAAACAAATAAAAAATAAGATAAACTCTCAGGAATAGATAAATAATAACAAAAAAATTGTAAAGTGGAGAAAGCGAGAGCGCGCGAATGCACTCAAGCAAACACAAACAGCACAGCACGATGCGTATTTTTTTTAAATTGACAAAAATAAATCAAAAATAAAAATAAGTGGAAAAGGCGAGAGTGCGCGAGCACACAGGAGCAAAGACAAGCAGCGCAGCTTGATGCGTAGTAAACAAAATAATAAATAGACAACTGGTCGACCTCATTAGAAATAAAAACCCAAAAGATTAGATAGACAAACAAACAAACACATAAATGTGGAGAGAAGGGCAGTGCGGGCAGGAGCAAAGGTAAAAGGCAGACAGACCTGAATCCTTATCTTTACAAGGTCGACCTCAGAACTTTGTTGTTTGTCTCGGTGACGGATAATGGAAGGAAGGGCAGGCAACTGGTCGACTTCATTTAAATAAACAACTAAAAAATAAGATAAACTCAGGAATGGATAAATAATAACAAAAAAATTGTAAATTGGAGAAAGAGAGAGCGCGCGAATGCCCTCAAGTAAACACAAACAGCACAGCACGATGCGTATTTTTTTTTAAATTGACAAAATAAATCAAAAATAAATCAAAAATAAAAATGAGTGGAAAAGGCGAGAGTGCGCGAGCACACAGGAGCAAAGACAAGCAGCGCAGCTTGATGCGTAGTAAAAAAAATAATAAATAGACAACTGGTCGACCTCATTAGAAATAAAAACCAAAAGATTAGATAGACAAACAAACAAACACATAAATGTGGAGAGAAGGGCAGTGCGCGCAGGAGCAAAGGTAAACAGCAGACAGACCTGAATCCTTATCTTTACAAGGTCGACCTCAGAACTTTGTTCAGTTTGTCTCGGTGACGGATAATGGAAGGAAGGGCAGGCAACTGGTCGACTTCATTTAAATAAACAAATAAAAAATAAGATAAATCTCAGGAATAGATAAATAATAACAAAAAAATTGTAAAGTGGAGAAAGCGAGAGCGCGCGAATGCACTCAAGAAACACAAACAGCACAGCACGATGCGTATTTTTTTTTAAATTGACAAAATAAATCAAAAATAAATCAAAAATAAAAATAAGTGGAAAAGGCGAGAGTGCGCAAGCACACAGGAGCAAAGACAAGCAGCGCAGCTTGATGCGTAGTAAAAAAAATAATAAATAGACAACTGGTCGACCTCATTAGAAATAAAAACTCAAAAGATTAGATAGACAAACAAACAAACACATAAATGTGGAGAGAAGGGCAGTGCGCGCAGGAGCAAAGGTAAACAGCAGACAGACCTGAATCCTTATCTTTACAAGGTCGACCTCAGAACTTTGTTCAGTTTGTCTCGGTGACGGATAATGGAAGGAAGCGCAGGCAACTGGTCGACTTCATTTAAATAAACAAATAAAAAATAAGATAAACTCTCAGGAATAGATAAATAATAACAAAAAAATTGTAAAGTGGAGAAAGCGAGAGCGCGCGAATGCACTGAAGGAAACACAAACAGCACAGCACGATGCGTATTTTTATTTTAAATTGACAAAGTAAATCAAAAATAAATCAAAAATAAAAATAAGTGGAAAAGGCGAGAGTGCGCGAGCACACAGGAGCAAAGGCAAGCAACGCAGCTTGATGCTTAGTAAAAAAAATAATAAATAGACAACTGGTCGACCTCATTAGAAATAAAAACCCAAAAGATTAGATAGACAAACAAACAAACACATAAATGTGGAGAGAAGGGCAGTGCGCGCAGGAGCAAAGGTAAACAGCAGACAGACCTGAATCCTTATCTTTACAAGGTCGACCTCAGAACTTTGTTCAGTTTGTCTCGGTGACGGATAATGGAAGGAAGGGCAGGCAACTGGTCGACTTCATTTAAATAAACAAATAAAAAATAAGATAAACTCTCAGGAATAGATAAATAATAACAAAAAAATTGTAAAGTGGAGAAAGCGAGAGCGCGCGAATGCACTCAAGCAAACACAAACAGCACAGCACGATGCGTATTTTTTTTAAAATTGACAAAAATAAATCAAAAATAAAAATAAGTGGAAAAGGCGAGAGTGCGCGAGCACACAGGAGCAAAGACAAGCAGCGCAGCTTGATGCGTAGTAAAAAAAATAATAAATAGACAACTGGTCGACCTCATTAGAAATAAAAACCCAAAAGATTAGATAGACAAACAAACAAACACATAAATGTGGAGAGAAGGGCAGTGCGCGCAGGAGCAAAGGTAAACAGCAGACAGACCTGAATCCTTATCTTTACAAGGTCGACCTCAGAACTTTGTTCAGTTTGTCTCGGTGACGGATAATGGAAGGAAGGGCAGGCAACTGGTCGACTTCATTTAAATAAACAAATAAAAAATAAGATAAACTCTCAGGAATAGATAAATAATAACAAAAAAATTGTAAAGTGGAGAAAGCGAGAGCGCGCGAATGCACTCAAGCAAACACAAACAGCACAGCACGATGCGTATTTTTTTTAAATTGACAAAATAAATCAAAAATAAATCAAAAATAAAAATAAGTGGAAAAGGCGAGAGTGCGCGAGCACACAGGAGCAAAGACAAGCAGCGCAGCTTGATGCGTAGTAAAAAAAATAATAAATAGACAACTGGTCGACCTCATTAGAAATAAAAACCCAAAAGATTAGATAGACAAACAAACAAACACATAAATGTGGAGAGAAGGGCAGTGCGCGCAGGAGCAAAGGTAAACAGCAGACAGACCTGAATCCTTATCTTTACAAGGTCGACCTCAGAACTTTGTTCAGTTTGTCTCGGTGACGGATAATGGAAGGAAGGGCAGGCAACTGGTCGACTTCATTTAAATAAACAAATAAAAAATAAGATAAACTCTCAGGAATAGATAAATAATAACAAAAAAATTGTAAAGTGGAGAAAGCGAGAGCGCGCGAATGCACTCAAGCAAACACAAACAGCACAGCACGATGCGTATTTTTTTTTAAATTGACAAAATAAACAAAATAAATCAAAAATAAAAATAAGTGGAAAAGGCGAGAGTGCGCGAGCACACAGGAGCAAAGACAAGCAGCGCAGCTTGATGCGTAGTAAAAAAAATAATAAATAGACAACTGGTCGACCTCATTAGAAATAAAAACCCAAAAGATTAGATAGACAAACAAACAAACACATAAATGTGGAGAGAAGGGCAGTGCGCGCAGGAGCAAAGGTAAACAGCAGACAGACCTGAATCCTTATCTTTACAAGGTCGACCTCAGAACTTTGTTCAGTTTGTCTCGGTGACGGATAATGGAAGGAAGGGCAGGCAACTGGTCGACTTCATTTAAATAAACAAATAAAAAATAAGATAAACTCTCAGGAATAGATAAATAATAACAAAAAAATTGTAAAGTGGAGAAAGCGAGAGCGCGCGAATGCACTCAAGCAAACACAAACAGCACAGCACGATGCGTATTTTTTTTAAAATTGACAAAATAAATCAAAAATAAATCAAAAATAAAAATAAGTGGAAAAGGCGAGAGTGCGCGAGCACACAGGAGCAAAGACAAGCAGCGCAGCTTGATGCGTAGTAAAAAAAATAATAAATAGACAACTGGTCGACCTCATTAGGAATAAAAACCCAAAAGATTAGATAGACAAACAAACAAACACATAAATGTGGAGAGAAGGGCAGTGCGCGCAGGAGCAAAGGTAAACAGCAGACAGACCTGAATCCTTATCTTTACAAGGTCGACCTCAGAACTTTGTTCAGTTTGTCTCGGTGACGGATAATGGAAGGAAGGGCAGGCAACTGGTCGACTTCATTTAAATAAACAAATAAAAAATAAGATAAACTCTCAGGAATAGATAAATAATAACAAAAAAATTGTAAAGTGGAGAAAGCGAGAGCGCGCGATTGCACTCAAGCAAACACAAACAGCACAGCACGATGCGTATTTTTTTTAAGTTCACAAAATAAATCAAAAATAAATCAAAAATAAAAATAAGTGTAAAAGGCGAGAGTGCGCGAGCACACAGGAGCAAAGACAAGCAGCGCAGCTTGATGCGTAGTAAAAAAAATAATAAATAGACAACTGGTCGACCTCATTAGAAATAAAAACCCAAAAGATTAGATAGACAAACAAACAAACACATAAATGTGGAGAGAAGGGCAGTGCGCGCAGGAGCAAAGGTAAACAGCAGACAGACCTGAATCCTTATCTTTACAAGGTCGACCTCAGAACTTTGTTCAGTTTGTCTCGGTGACGGATAATGGAAGGAAGGGCAGGCAACTGGTCGACTTCATTTAAATAAACAAATAGAAAATAAACTCTCAGGAATAGATAAATAATAACAAAAAAAATTGTAAAGTGGAGAAAGCGAGAGCGCGCGAATGCACTCAAGCAAACACAAACAGCACAGCACGATGCGTATTTTTTTTAAAATTGACAAAATAAATCAAAAATAAATCAAAAATAAAAATAAGTGGAAAAGGCGAGAGTGCGCGAGCACACAGGAGCAAAGACAAGCAGCGCACCTTGATGCGTAGTAAAAAAATTAATAAATAGACAACTGGTCGACCTCATTAGGAATAAAAACCCAAAAGATTAGATAGACAAACAAACAAACACATAAATGTGGAGAGAAGGGCAGTGCGCGCAGGAGCAAAGGTAAACAGCAGACAGACCTGAATCCTTATCTTTACAAGGTCGACCTCAGAACTTTGTTCAGTTTGTCTCGGTGACGGATAATGGAAGGAAGGGCAGGCAACTGGTCGACTTCATTTAAATAAACAAATAAAAAATAAGATAAACTCTCAGGAATAGATAAATAATAACAAAAAAATTGTAAAGTGGAGAAAGCGAGAGCGCGCGATTGCACTCAAGCAAACACAAACAGCACAGCACGATGCGTATTTTTTTTAAGTTCACAAAATAAATCAAAAATAAATGAAAAATAAAAATAAGTGTAAAAGGCGAGAGTGCGCGAGCACACAGGAGCAAAGACAAGCAGCGCAGCTTGATGCGTAGTAAAAAAAATAATAAATAGACAACTGGTCGACCTCATTAGAAATAAAAACCCAAAAGATTAGATAGACAAACAAACAAACACCTAAATGTGGAGAGAAGGGCAGTGCGCGCAGGAGCAAAGGTAAACAGCAGACAGACCTGAATCCTTATCTTTACAAGGTCGACCTCAGAACTTTGTTCAGTTTGTCTCGGTGACGGATAATGGAAGGAAGGGCAGGCAACTGGTGGACTTCATTTAAATAAACAAATAAAAAATAAGATAAACTCTCAGGAATAGATAAATAATAACAAAAAAATTGTAAAGTGGAGAAAGCGAGAGCGCGCGAATGCACTCAAGCAAACACAAACAGCACAGCACGATGTGTATTTTTTTTAAATTGACAAAATAAATCAAAAATAAATCAAAAATAAAAATAAGTGTAAAAGGCGAGAGTGCGCGAGCACACAGGAGCAAAGACAAGCAGCGCAGCTTGATGCGTAGTAAAAAAAATAATAAATAGACAATTGGTCGACCTCATTAGAAATAAAAACCCAAAAGATTAGATAGACAAACAAACAAACACATAAATGTGGAGAGAAGGGCAGTGCGCGCAGGAGCAAAGGTAAACTGCAGACAGACCTGAATCCTTATCTTTACAAGGTCGACCTCAGAACTTTGTTCAGTTTGTCTCGGTGACGGATAATGGAAGTAAGGGCAGGCAACTGGTCGACTTCATTTAAATAAACAAATAAAAAATAAGATAAACTCTCAGGAATAGATAAATAATAACAAAAAAATTGTAAAGTGGAGAAAGCGAGAGCGCGCGAATGCACTCAAGCAAACACAAACAGCACAGCACGATGCGTATTTTTTTTAAAATTGACAAAATAAATCAAAAATAAATCAAAAATAAAAATAAGTGTAAAAGGCGAGAGTGCGCGAGCACATAGGAGCAAAGACAAGCAGCGCAGCTTGATGCGTAGTAAAAAAAATAATAAATAGACAACTGGTCGACCTCATTAGAAATAAAAACCCAAAAGATTAGATAGACAAACAAACAAACACATAAATGTGGAGAGAAGGGCAGTGCGCGCAGGAGCAAAGGTAAACAGCAGACAGACCTGAATCCTTATCTTTACAAGGTCGACCTCAGAACTTTGTGCAGTTTGTCTCGGTGACGGATAATTGAAGGAAGGGCAGGCAACTGGTCGACTTCATTTAAATAAACAAATAAAAAATAAGATAAACTCTCAGGAATAGATAAATAATAACAAAAAATTGCAAAGTGGAGAAAGCGAGAGCACGCGAATGCACTCAAGCAAACACAAACAGCACAGCACGATGTGTATTTTTTTTTTAAATTGACAAAATAAATCAAAATAAATCAAAAATAAAAATAAGTGGAAAAGGCGAGAGTGCGCGAGCACACAGGAGCAAAGACAAGCAGCGCAGCTTGATGCGTAGTAAAAAAAATAATAAATAGACAACTGGTCGACCTCATTAGAAATAAAAACCCAAAAATTAGATAGACAAACAAACAAACACATAAATGTGGAGAAAAGGGCAGTGCGCGAAGCAGCAAAGGTAAACAGCAGACAGACCTGAATCCTTATCTTTACAAGGTCGACCTCAGAACTTTGTTCAGTTTGTCTCGGTGACGGATAATGGAAGGAAGGGCAGGCAACTGGTCGACTTCATTTAAATAAACAAATAAAAAATAAGATAAACTCTCAGGAATAGATAAATAATAACAAAAAAATTGTAAAGTGGAGAAAGCGAGAGCGCGCGAATGCACTCAAGCAAACACAAACAGCACAGCACGATGCGTATTTTTTTTTAAATTGACAAAATAAATCAAAAATAAAAATAAGTGGAAAAGGCGAGAGTGCGCGAGCACACAGGAGCAAAGACAAGCAGCGCAGCTTGATGCGTAGTAAAAAAAATAATAAATAGACAACTGGTCGACCTCATTAGAAATAAAAACCCAAAAGATTAGATAGACAAACAAACAAACACATAAATATGGAGAGAAGGGCAGTGCACGCAGGAGCAAAGGTAAACAGCAGACAGACCTGAATCCTTTTCTTTACAAGGTCGACCTCAGAACTTTGTTCAGTTTGTCTCGGTCACGGATAATGGAAGGACGTGCAGGCAACTGGTCGACTTCATTTAAATAAACAAATAAAAAATAAGATAATCTCTCAGGAATAGATAAATAATAACAAAAAAATTGTAAAGTGGAGAAAGCGAGAGCGCGCGAATGCACTCAAGCAAACACAAACAGCACAGCACGATGCGTATTTTTTTTTAAAATTGACAAAATAAATCAAAAATAAATCAAAAATAAAAATAAGTGGAAAAGGCGAGAGTGCGCGAGCACACAGGAGCAAAGACAAGCAGCGCAGCTTGATGCGTAGTAAAAAACATAATAAATAGACAACTGGTCGACCTCATTAGAAATAAAAACCCAAAAGATTAGATAGACAAACAAACAAACACATAAATGTGGAGAGAAGGGCAGTGCGCGCAGGAGCAAAGGTAAACAACAGACAGACCTGAATCCTTATCTTTACAAGGTCGACCTCACAACTTTGTTCAGTTTGTCTCGGTGACGTATAATGGAAGGAAGGGCAGGCAACTGGTCGACTTCATTTAAATAAACAAATAAAAAATAAGATAAACTCTCAGGAATAGATAAATAATAACAAAAAAATTGTAAAGTGGAGAAAGCGAGAGCGCGCGAATGCACTCAAGCAAACACAAACAGCACAGCACGATGCGTATTTTTTTTTTAAATTGACAAAATAAATCAAAAATAAATCAAAAATAAAAATAAGTGGAAAAGGCGAGAGTGCGCGAGAACACAGGAGCAATGACAAGCAGCTCAGCTTGATGCGTAGTAAAAAAATTAATAAATAGACAACTGGTCGACCTCATTAGAAATAAAAACCCAAAAGATTAGATAGACAAACAAACAAACACATAAATGTGGAGAGAAGGGCAGTGCGCGCAGGAGCAAAGGTAAACAGCAGACAGACCTGAATCCTTATCTTTACAAGGTCGACCTCAGAACTTTGTTCAGTTTGTCTCGGTGACGGATAATGGAAGGAAGGGCAGGCAACTGGTCGACTTCATTTAAATAAACAAATAAAAAATAAGATAATCTCTGAGGAATAGATAAATAATAACAAAAAAATTGTAAAGTGGAGAAAGCGAGAGTGCGCGAATGCACTCAAGCAAACACAAACAGCACAGCACGATGCGTATTTTTTTTAAATTGACAAAATAAATCAAAAATAAATCAAAAATAAAAATAAGTGGAAAAGGCGAGAGTGCGCGAGCCCACAGGAGCAAAGACAAGCAGCGCAGCTTGATGCGTAGTAAAAAAATAATAAATAGACAACTGGTCGACCTCATTAGAAATAAAAACCCAAAAGATTAGATAGACAAACAAACAAACACATAAATGTGGAGAGAATGGCAGTGCGCGCAGGAGCAAAGGTAAACAGCAGACAGACCTGAATCCTTATCTTTATAAGGTCGACCTCAGAACTTTGTTCAGTTTGTCTCGGTGACGGATAATGGAAGGAAGGGCAGGCAACTGGTCGACTTCATTTAAATAAACAAATAAAAAATAAGATAAACTCTCAGGAATAGATAAATAATAACAAAAAAATTGTAAAGTGGAGAAAGCGAGAGCGCGCGAATGCACTCAAGCAAACACAAACAGCACAGCACGATGCGTATTTTTTTTAAAATTGACAAAATAAATCAAAAATAAATCAAAAATAAAAATAAGTGGAAAAGGCGAGAGTGCGCGAGAACACAGGAGCAAAGACAAGCAGCGCAGCTTGATGCGTAGTAAAAAAAATTAATAAATAGACAACTGGTCGACCTCATTAGAAATAAAAACCCAAAAGATTAGATAGACAAACAAACAAACACATAAATGTGGAGAGAAGGGCAGTGCGCGCAGGAGCAAAGGTAAACAGCAGACAGACCTGAATCCTTATCTTTACAAGGTCGACCTCAGAACTTTGTTCACTTTGTCTCGGTGACGGATAATGGAAGGAAGGGCAGGCAAGTGGTCGACTTCATTTAAATAAACAAATAAAAAATAAGATAAACTCTCAGGAATAGATAAATAATAACAAAAAAATTGTAAAGTGGAGAAAGCGAGAGCGCGCGAATGCACTCAAGCAAACACAAACAGCACAGCACGATGCGTATTTTTTTTTAAATTGACAAAATAAATCAAAATAAATCAAAAATAAATCAAAAATAAAAATAAGTGGAAAAGGCGAGAGTGCGCGAGCACACAGGAGCAAAGACAAGCAGCGCAGCTTGATGCGTAGTAAAAAAAATAATAAATAGACAACTGGTCGACCTCATTAGAAATAAAAACCCAAAAGATTAGATAGACAAACAAACAAACACATAAATGTGGAGAGAATGGCAGTGCGCGCAGGAGCAAAGGTAAACAGCAGACAGACCTGAATCCTTATCTTTATAAGGTCGACCTCAGAACTTTGTTCAGTTTGTCTCGGTGACGGATAATGGAAGGAAGGGCAGGCAACTGGTCGACTTCATTTAAATAAACAAATAAAAAATAAGATAAACTCTCAGGAATAGATAAATAATAACAAAAAAATTGTAAAGTGGAGAAAGCGAGAGCGCGCGAATGCACTCAAGCAAACACAAACAGCACAGCACGATGCGTATTTTTTTTTAAAATTGACAAAATAAATCAAAAATAAATCAAAAATAAAAATAAGTGGAAAAGGCGAGAGTGCGCGAGAACACAGGAGCAAAGACAAGCAGCGCAGCTTGATGCGTAGTAAAAAAATTAATAAATAGACAACTGGTCGACCTCATTAGAAATAAAAACCCAAAAGATTAGATAGACAAACAAACAAACACATAAATGTGGAGAGAAGGGCAGTGCGCGCAGGAGCAAAGGTAAACAGCAGACAGACCTGAATCCTTATCTTTACAAGGTCGACCTCAGAACTTTGTTCACTTTGTCTCGGTGACGGATAATGGAAGGAAGGGCAGGCAAGTGGTCGACTTCATTTAAATAAACAAATAAAAAATAAGATAAACTCTCAGGAATAGATAAATAATAACAAAAAAATTGTAAAGTGGAGAAAGCGAGAGCGCGCGAATGCACTCAAGCAAACACAAACAGCACAGCACGATGCGTATTTTTTTTTAAATTGACAAAATAAATCAAAAATAAATCAAAAATAAATCAAAAATAAAAATAAGTGGAAAAGGCGAGAGTGCGCGAGCACACAGGAGCAAAGACAAGCAGCGCAGCTTGATGCGTAGTAAAAAAAATAATAAATAGACAACTGGTCGACCTCATTAGAAATAAAAACCCAAAAGATTAGATAGACAAACAAACAAACACGTAAATGTGGAAAGAAGGGCAGTGCGCGCAGGAGCAAAGGTAAACAGCAGACAGACCTGAATCCTTATCTTTACAAGGTCGACCTCAGAACTTTGTTCAGTTTGTCTCGGTGACGGATAATGGAAGGAAGGGCAGGCAACTGGTCGACTTCATTTAAATAAACAAATAAAAAATAAGATAAACTCTCAGGAATAGATAAATAATAACAAAAAATTGTAACGTGGAGAAAGCGAGAGCATGCGAATGCACTCAAGCAAACACAAACAGCACAGCACGATGCGTATTTTTTTTTTAAATTGACAAAATAAATCAAAAATAAAAATAAGTGGAAAAGGCGAGAGTGCGCGAGCACACAGGAGCAAAGACATGCAGCGCAGCTTGATGCGTAATAAAAAAAATAATAAATAGACAACTGGTCGACCTCATTAGGAATAAAAACCCAAAAGATTAGATAGACAAACAAACAAACACATAAATGTGGAGAGAAGGGCAGTGCGCGCAGGAGCAAAGGTAAACAGCAGACAGACCTGAATCCTTATCTTTACAACATCGACCTCAGAACTTTGTTCAGTTTGTCTCGGTGACGGATAATGGAAGGAAGGGCAGGCAACTGGTCGACTTCATTTAAATAAACAAATAAAAAATAAGAAAACTCTCAGGAATAGATAAATAATAACAAAAAATTGAAAAGTGGAGAAAGCGAGAGCTCGCGAATGCACTCAAGCAAACACAAACAGCACAGCACGATGTGTATTTTTTTTTATAAATTGACAAAATAAAACAAAAATAAATCAAAAATAAAAATAAGTGGAAAAGGCGAGAGTGCGCGAGCACACAGGAGCAAAGACAAGCAGCGCAGCTTGATGCGTAGTAAAAAAATAATAAATAGACAACTGGTCGACCTCATTAGAAATAAAAACCCAAAAGATTAGATAGACAAACAAACAAACACATAAATGTGGAGAGAAGGGCAGTGCGCGCAGGAGCAAAGGTAAAAGGCAGACAGACCTGAATCCTTATCTTTACAAGGTCGACCTCAGAACTTTGTTCAGTTTGTCTCGGTGACGGATAATGGAAGGAAGGGCAGGCAACTGGTCGACTTCATTTAAATAAACAAATAAAAAATAAGATAAACTCTCAGGAATGGATAAATAATAACAAAAAAATTGTAAAGTGGAGAAAGCGAGAGCGCGCGAATGCACTCAAGCAAACACAAACAGCACAGCACGATGCGTATTTTTTTTTAAAATTGACAAAATAAATCAAAAATAAATCAAAAATAAAAATAAGTGGAAAAGGCGAGAGTGCGCAAGCACACAGGAGCAAAGACAAGCAGCGCAGCTTGATGCGTAGTAAAAAAAATAATAAATAGACAACTGGTCGACCTCATTAGAAATAAAAACCCAAAAGATTAGATAGACAAACAAACAAACACATAAATGTGGAGAGAAGGGCAGTGCGCGCAGGAGCAAAGGTAAACAGCAGACAGACCTGAATCCTTATCTTTACAAGGTCGACCTCAGAACTTTGTTCAGTTTGTCTCGGTGACGGATAATGGAAGGAAGGGCAGGCAACTGGTCGACTTCATTTAAATAAACAAATAAAAAATAAGATAAACTCTCAGGAATAGATAAATAATAACAAAAAAATTGTAAAGTGGAGAAAGCGAGAGCGCGCGAATGCACTCAAGCAAACACAAACAGCACAGCACGATGCGTATTTTTTTTTAAATTGACAAAGTAAATCAAAAATAAATCAAAAATAAAAATAAGTGGAAAAGGCGAGAGTGCGCGAGCACACAGGAGCAAAGACAAGCAGCGCAGCTTGATGCGTAGTAAAAAAAATAATAAATAGACAACTGGTCGACCTCATTAGAAATAAAAACCCAAAAGATTAGATAGACAAACAAACAAACACATAAATGTGGAGAGAAGGGCAGTGCGCGCAGGAGCAAAGGTAAACAGCAGACAGACCTGAATCCTTATCTTTACAAGGTCGACCTCAGAACTTTGTTCAGTTTGTCTCGGTGACGGATAATGGAAGGAAGGGCAGGCAACTGGTCGACTTCATTTAAATAAAAAATAAAAAATAAGATAAAGTCTCAGGAATAGATAAATAATAACAAAAAAATTGTAAAGTGGAGAAAGCGAGAGAGCGCGCGAATGCACTCAAGCAAACACAAACAGCACAGCACGATGCGTATTTTTTTTTAAAATTGACAAAATAAATCAAAAATAAATCAAAAATAAAAATAAGTGGAAAAGACGAGAGTGCGCGAGCACACAGGAGCAAAGACAAGCAGCGCAGCTTGATGCGTAGTAAACAAAATAATAAATAGACAACTGGTCGACCTCATTAGAAATAAAAACCCAAAAGATTAGATAGACAAACAAACAAACACATAAATGTGGAGAGAAGGGCAGTGCGGGCAGGAGCAAAGGTAAAAGGCAGACAGACCTGAATCCTTATCTTTACAAGGTCGACCTCAGAACTTTGTTGTTTGCCTCGGTGACGGATAATGGAAGGAAGGGCAGGCAACTGGTCGACTTCATTTAAATAAACAACTAAAAAATAAGATAAACTCAGGAATGGATAAATAATAACAAAAAAATTGTAAATTGGAGAAAGAGAGAGCGCGCGAATGCCCTCAAGTAAACACAAACAGCACAGCACGATGCGTATTTTTTTTTAAAATTGACAAAATAAATCAAAAATAAATCAAAAATAAAAATGAGTGGAAAAGGCGAGAGTGCGCGAGCACACAGGAGCAAAGACAAGCAGCGCAGCTTCATGCGTAGTAAAAAAAATAATAAATAGACAACTGGTCGACCTCATTAGAAATAAAAACCCAAAAGATTAGATAGACAAACAAACAAACACATAAATGTGGAGAGAAGGGCAGTGCGCGCAGGAGCAAAGGTAAACAGCAGACAGACCTGAATCCTTATCTTTACAAGGTCGACCTCAGAACTTTGTTCAGTTTGTCCCGGTGACGGATAATGGAAGGAAGGGCAGGCAACTGGTCGACTTCATTTAAGTAAACAAATAAAAAATAAGATAAACTCTCAGGAATAGATAAATAATAACAAAAAAATTGTAAAGTGGAGAAAGCGAGAGCGCGCGAATGCACTCAAGCAAACACAAACAGCACAGCACGATGCGTATTTTTTTTAAAATTGACAAAATAATTCAAAAATAAATCAAAAATAAAAATAAGTGGAAAAGGCGAGAGTGCGCAAGCACACAGGAGCAAAGACAAGCAGCGCAGCTTGATGCGTAGTAAAAAAAATAATAAATAGACAACTGGTCGACCTCATTAGAAATAAAAACTCAAAAGATTAGATAGACAAACAAACAAACACATAAATGTGGAGAGAAGGGCAGTGCGCGCAGGAGCAAAGGTAAACAGCAGACAGACCTGAATCCTTATCTTTACAAGGTCGACCTCAGAACTTTGTTCAGTTTGTCTCGGTGACGGATAATGGAAGGAAGCACAGGCAACTGGTCGACTTCATTTAAATAAACAAATAAAAAATAAGATAAACTCTCAGGAATAGATAAATAATAACAAAAAAATTGTAAAGTGGAGAAAGCGAGAGCGCGCGAATGCACTCAAGCAAACACAAACAGCACAGCACGATGCGTATTTTTTTTAAATTGACAAAGTAAATCAAAAATAAATCAAAAATAAAAATAAGTGGAAAAGGCGAGAGTGCGCGAGCACACAGGAGCAAAGACAAGCAGCGCAGCTTGATGCGTAGTAAAAAAAATAATAAATAGACAACTGGTCGACCTCATTAGAAATAAAAACCCAAAAGATTAGATAGACAAACAAACAAACACATAAATGTGGAGAGAAGGGCAGTGCGCGCAGGAGCAAAGGTAAACAGCAGACAGACCTGAATCCTTATCTTTACAAGGTCGACCTCAGAACTTTGTTCAGTTTGTCTCGGTGACGGATAATGGAAGGAAGGGCAGGCAACTGGTCGACTTCATTTAAATAAACAAATAAAAAATAAGATAAACTCTCAGGAATAGATAAATAATAACAAAAAAATTGTAAAGTGGAGAAAGCGAGAGCGCGCGAATGCACTCAAGCAAACACAAACAGCACAGCACGATGCGTATTTTTTTTAAAATTGACAAAATGAATCAAAAATAAATCAAAAATAAAAATAAGTGGAAAAGGCGAGAGTGCGCGAGCACACAGGAGCAAAGACAAGCAGCGCAGCTTGATGCGTAGTAAAAAAAATAATAAATAGACAACTGGTCGACCTCATTAGAAATAAAAACCCAAAAGATTAGATAGACAAACAAACAAACACATAAATGTGGAGAGAAGGGCAGTGCGCGCAGGAGCAAAGGTAAACAGCAGACAGACCTGAATCCTTATCTTTACAAGGTCGACCTCAGAACTTTGTTCAGTTTGTCTCGGTGACGGATAATGGAAGGAAGGGCAGGCAACTGGTCGACTTCATTTAAATAAACAAATAAAAAATAAGATAAACTCTCAGGAATAGATAAATAATAACAAAAAAATTGTAAAGTGGAGAAAGCGAGAGCGCGCGAATGCACTCAAGCAAACACAAACAGCACAGCACGATGCGTATTTTTTTAAATTGACAAAATAAATCAAAAATAAAAATAAGTGGAAAAGGCGAGAGTGCGCGAGCACACAGGAGCAAAGACAAGCAGCGCAGCTTGATGCGTAGTAAAAAAAATAATAAATAGACAACTGGTCGACCTCATTAGAAATAAAAACCCAAAAGATTAGATAGACAAACAAACAAACACATAAATGTGGAGAGAAGGGCAGTGCGCGCAGGAGCAAAGGTAAACAGCAGACAGACCTGAATCCTTATCTTTACAAGGTCGACCTCAGAACTTTGTTCAGTTTGTCTCGGTGACGGATAATGGAAGGAAGGGCAGGCAACTGGTCGACTTCATTTAAATAAACAAATAAAAAATAAGATAAACTCAGGAATAGATAAATAATAACAAAAAAATTGTAAAGTGGAGAAAGCGAGAGCGCGCGAATGCACTCAAGCAAACACAAACAGCACAGCACGATGCGTATTTTTTTTTAAATTGACAAAATAAATCAAAAATAAATCAAAAATAAAAATAAGTGGAAAAGGCGAGAGTGCGCGAGCACACAGGAGCAAAGACAAGCAGCGCAGCTTGATGCGTAGTAAAAAAAATAATAAATAGACAACTGGTCGACCTCATTAGAAATAAAAACCCAAAAGATTAGATAGACAAACAAACAAACACATAAATGTGGAGAGAAGGGCAGTGCGCGCAGGAGCAAAGGTAAACAGCAGACAGACCTGAATCCTTATCTTTACAAGGTCGACCTCAGAACTTTGTTCAGTTTGTCTCGGTGACGGATAATGGAAGGAAGGGCAGGCAACTGGTCGACTTCATTTAAATAAACAAATAAAAAATAAGATAAACTCTCAGGAATAGATAAATAATAACAAAAAAATTGTAAAGTGGAGAAAGCGAGAGCGCGCGAATGCACTCAAGCAAACACAAACAGCACAGCACGATGCGTATTTTTTTTAAATTGACAAAATAAATCAAAAATAAATCAAAAATAAAAATAAGTGGAAAAGGCGAGAGTGCGCGAGCACACAGGAGCAAAGACAAGCAGCGCAGCTTGATGCGTAGTAAAAAAAATAATAAATAGACAACTGGTCGACCTCATTAGAAATAAAAACCCAAAAGATTAGATAGACAAACAAACAAACACATAAATGTGGAGAGAAGGGCAGTGCGCGCAGGAGCAAAGGTAAACAGCAGACAGACCTGAATCCTTATCTTTACAAGGTCGACCTCAGAACTTTGTTCAGTTTGTCTCGGTGACGGATAATGGAAGGAAGGGCAGGCAACTGGTCGACTTCATTTAAATAAACAAATAAAAAAAAATAAACTCTCAGGAATAGATAAATAATAACAAAAAAATTGTAAAGTGGAGAAAGCGAGAGCGCGCGAATGCACTCAAGCAAACACAAACAGCACAGCACGATGCGTATTTTTTTTTAAAATTGACAAAATAAATCAAAAATAAATCAAAAATAAAAATAAGTGGAAAAGGCGAGAGTGCGCGAGCACACAGGAGCAAAGACAAGCAGCGCAGCTTGATGCGTAGTAAAAAAATAATAAATAGACAACTGGTCGACCTCATTAGAAATAAAAACCCAAAAGATTAGATAGACAAACAAACAAACACATAAATGTGGAGAGAAGGGCAGTGCGCGCAGGAGCAAAGGTAAACAGCAGACAGACCTGAATCCTTATCTTTACAAGGTCGACCTCAGAACTTTGTTCAGTTTGTCTCGGTGACGGATAATGGAAGGAAGGGCAGGCAACTGGTCGACTTCATTTAAATAAACAAATAAAAAATAAGATAAACTCTCAGGAATAGATAAATAATAACAAAAAAATTGTAAAGTGGAGAAAGCGAGAGCGCGCGAATGCACTCAAGCAAACACAAACAGCACAGCACGATGCGTATTTTTTTTTAAAATTGTAAATCAAAAATAAATCAAAAATAAATCAAAAATAAAAATAAGTGGAAAAGGCGAGAGTGCGCGAGCACACAGGAGCAAAGACAAGCAGCGCAGCTTGATGCGTAGTAAAAAAAATAATAAATAGACAACTGGTCGACCTCATTAGAAATAAAAACCCAAAAGATTAGATAGACAAACAAACAAACACATAAATGTGGAGAGAAGGGCAGTGCGCGCAGGAGCAAAGGTAAACAGCAGACAGACCTGAATCCTTATCTTTACAAGGTCGACCTCAGAACTTTGTTCAGTTTGTCTCGGTGACGGATAATGGAAGGAAGGGCAGGCAACTGGTCGACTTCATTTAAATAAACAAATAAAAAATAAGATAAACTCTCAGGAATAGATAAATAATAACAAAAAAATTGTAAAGTGGAGAAAGCGAGAGCGCGCGAATGCACTCAAGCAAACACAAACAGCACAGCACGATGCGTATTTTTTTTTAAAATTGACAAAATAAATCAAAAATAAATCAAAAATAAAAATAAGTGGAAAAGGCGAGAGTGCGCGAGCACACAGGAGCAAAGACAAGCAGCGCAGCTTGATGCGTAGTAAAAAAAATAATAAATAGACAACTGGTCGACCTCATTAGAAATAAAAACCCAAAAGATTAGATAGACAAACAAACAAACACATAAATGTGGAGAGAAGGGCAGTGCGCGCAGGAGCAAAGGTAAACAGCAGACAGACCTGAATCCTTATCTTTACAAGGTCGACCTCAGAACTTTGTTCAGTTTGTCTCGGTGACGGATAATGGAAGGAAGGGCAGGCAACTGGTCGACTTCATTTAAATAAACAAATAAAAAATAAGATAAACTCTCAGGAATAGATAAATAATAACAAAAAAATTGTAAAGTGGAGAAAGCGAGAGCGCGCGAATGCACTCAAGCAAACACAAACAGCACAGCACGATGCGTATTTTTTTTTAAATTGACAAAAATAAATCAAAAATAAATCAAAAATAAAAATAAGTGGAAAAGGCGAGAGTGCGCGAGCACACAGGAGCAAAGACAAGCAGCGCAGCTTGATGCGTAGTAAAAAAAATAATAAATAGACAACTGGTCGACCTCATTAGAAATAAAAACCCAAAAGATTAGATAGACAAACAAACAAACACATAAATGTGGAGAGAAGGGCAGTGCGCGCAGGAGCAAAGGTAAACAGCAGACAGACCTGAATCCTTATCTTTACAAGGTCGACCTCAGAACTTTGTTCAGTTTGTCTCGGTGACGGATAATGGAAGGAAGGGCAGGCAACTGGTCGACTTCATTTAAATAAACAAATAAAAAATAAGATAAACTCTCAGGAATAGATAAATAATAACAAAAAATTGTAAAGTGGAGAAAGCGAGAGCATGCGAATGCACTCAAGCAAACACAAACAGCACAGCACGATGCGTATTTTTTTTTTAAATTGATCAAAATAAATCAAAAATAAAAATAAGTGGAAAAGGCGAGAGTGCGCGAGCACACAGGAGCAAAGACAAGCAGCGCAGCTTGATGCGTAGTAAAAAAAATAATAAATAGACAACTGGTCGACCTCATTAGAAATAAAAACCCAAAAGATTAGATAGACAAACAAACAAACACATAAATGTGGAGAGAAGGGCAGTGCGCGCAAGAGCAAAGGTAAACAGCAGACAGACCTGAATCCTTATCTTTACAAGGTCGACCTCAGAACTTTGTTCAGTTTGTCTCGGTGACGGATAATGGAAGGAAGGGCAGGCAACTGGTCGACTTCATTTAAATAAACAAATAAAAAATAAGAAAAACTCTCAGGAATAGATAAATAATAACAAAAAATTGTAAAGTGGAGAAAGCGAGAGCGCGCGAATGCACTCAAGCAAACACAAACAGCACAGCACGATGCGTATTTTTTTATAAATTGACAAAATAAAACAAAAATAAATCAAAAATAAAAATAAGTGGAAAAGGCGAGAGTGCGCGAGCACACAGGAGCAAAGACAAGCAGCGCAGCTTGATGCGTAGTAAAAAAATAATAAATAGACAACTGGTCGACCTCATTAGAAATAAAAACCCAAAAGATTAGATAGACAAACAAACAAACACATAAATGTGGAGAGAAGGGCAGTGCGGGCAGGAGCAAAGGTAAACAGCAGACAGACCTGAATCCTTATCTTTACAAGGTCGACCTCAGAACTTTGTTCAGTTTGTCTCGGTGACGGATAATGGAAGGAAGGGCAGGCAACTGGTCGACTTCATTTAAATAAACAAATAAAAAATAAGATAAACTCAGGAATAGATAAATAATAACAAAAAATTGTAAAGTGGAGAAAGAGAGAGCGCGCGAATGCACTCAAGCAAACACAAACAGCACAGCACGATGCGTATTTTTTTTTAAAATTGACAAAATAAATCAAAAATAAATCAAAAATAAAAATAAGTGGAAAAGGCGAGAGTGCGCGAGCACACAGGAGCAAAGACAAGCAGCGCAGCTTGATGCGTAGTAAAAAAAATAATAAATAGACAACTGGTCGACCTCATTAGAAATAAAAACCCAAAAGATTAGATAGACAAACAAACAAACACATAAATGTGGAGAGAAGGGCAGTGCGCGCAGGAGCAAAGGTAAACAGCAGACAGACCTGAATCCTTATCTTTACAAGGTCGACCTCAGAACTTTGTTCAGTTTGTCTCGGTGACGGATAATGGAAGGAAGGGCAGGCAACTGGTCGACTTCATTTAAATAAACAAATAAAAAATAAGATAAACTCTCAGGAATAGATAAATAATAACAAAAAAATTGTAAAGTGGAGAAAGCGAGAGCGCGCGAATGCACTCAAGCAAACACAAACAGCACAGCACGATGCGTATTTTTTTTTAAATTGACAAAATAAATCAAAAATAAATCAAAAATAAAAATAAGTGGAAAAGGCGAGAGTGCGCGAGCACACAGGAGCAAAGGACAAGCACGCAGCTTGATGCGTAGTAAAAAAAATAATAAATAGACAACTGGTCGACCTCATTAGAAATAAAAACCCAAAAGATTAGATAGACAAACAAACAAACACATAAATGTGGAGAGAAGGGCAGTGCGCGCAGGAGCAAAGGTAAACAGCAGACAAACCTGAATCCTTATCTTTACAAGGTCGACCTCAGAACTTTGTTCAGTTTGTCTCGGTGACGGATAATGGAAGGAAGGGCAGGCAACTGGTCGACTTCATTTAAATAAAAAAATAAAAAATAAGATAAAGTCTCAGGAATAGATAAATAATAACAAAAAAATTGTAAAGTGGAGAAAGCGAGAGAGCGCGAATGCACTCAAGCAAACACAAACAGCACAGCACGATGCGTATTTTTTTTAAAATTGACAAAATAAATCAAAAATAAATCAAAAATAAAAATAAGTGGAAAAGACGAGAGTGCGCGAGCACACAGGAGCAAAGACAAGCAGCGCAGCTTGATGCGTAGTAAACAAAATAATAAATAGACAACTGGTCGACCTCATTAGAAATAAAAACCCAAAAGATTAGATAGACAAACAAACAAACACATAAATGTGGAGAGAAGGGCAGTGCGGGCAGGAGCAAAGGTAAAAGGCAGACAGACCTGAATCCTTATCTTTACAAGGTCGACCTCAGAACTTTGTTGTTTGCCTCGGTGACGGATAATGGAAGGAAGGGCAGGCAACTGGTCGACTTCATTTAAATAAACAACTAAAAAATAAGATAAACTCAGGAATGGATAAATAATAACAAAAAAATTGTAAATTGGAGAAAGAGAGAGCGCGCGAATGCCCTCAAGTAAACACAAACAGCACAGCACGATGCGTATTTTTTTTTAAAATTGACAAAATAAATCAAAAATAAATCAAAAATAAAAATGAGTGGAAAAGGCGAGAGTGCGCGAGCACACAGGAGCAAAGACAAGCAGCGCAGCTTCATGCGTAGTAAAAAAAATAATAAATAGACAACTGGTCGACCTCATTAGAAATAAAAACCCAAAAGATTAGATAGACAAACAAACAAACACATAAATGTGGAGAGAAGGGCAGTGCGCGCAGGAGCAAAGGTAAACAGCAGACAGACCTGAATCCTTATCTTTACAAGGTCGACCTCAGAACTTTGTTCAGTTTGTCCCGGTGACGGATAATGGAAGGAAGGGCAGGCAACTGGTCGACTTCATTTAAGTAAACAAATAAAAAATAAGATAAACTCTCAGGAATAGATAAATAATAACAAAAAAATTGTAAAGTGGAGAAAGCGAGAGCGCGCGAATGCACTCAAGCAAACACAAACAGCACAGCACGATGCGTATTTTTTTTTAAAATTGACAAAATAATTCAAAAATAAATCAAAAATAAAAATAAGTGGAAAAGGCGAGAGTGCGCAAGCACACAGGAGCAAAGACAAGCAGCGCAGCTTGATGCGTAGTAAAAAAAATAATAAATAGACAACTGGTCGACCTCATTAGAAATTAAAACTCAAAAGATTAGATAGACAAACAAACAAACACATAAATGTGGAGAGAAGGGCAGTGCGCGCAGGAGCAAAGGTAAACAGCAGACAGACCTGAATCCTTATCTTTACAAGGTCGACCTCAGAACTTTGTTCAGTTTGTCTCGGTGACGGATAATGGAAGGAAGCACAGGCAACTGGTCGACTTCATTTAAATAAACAAATAAAAAATAAGATAAACTCTCAGGAATAGATAAATAATAACAAAAAAATTGTAAAGTGGAGAAAGCGAGAGCGCGCGAATGCACTGAAGGAAACACAAACAGCACAGCACGATGCGTATTTTTATTTTAAATTGACAAAGTAAATCAAAAATAAATCAAAAATAAAAATAAGTGGAAAAGGCGAGAGTGCGCGAGCACACAGGAGCAAAGGCAAGCAACGCAGCTTGATGCTTAGTAAAAAAAATAATAAATAGACAACTGGTCGACCTCATTAGAAATAAAAACCCAAAAGATTAGATAGACAAACAAACAAACACATAAATGTGGAGAGAAGGGCAGTGCGCGCAGGAGCAAAGGTAAACAGCAGACAAACCTGAATCCTTATCTTTACAAGGTCGACCTCAGAACTTTGTTCAGTTTGTCTCGGTGACGGATAATGGAAGGAAGGGCAGGCAACTGTCGACTTCATTTAAATAAAAAAATAAAAAATAAGATAAAGTCTCAGGAATAGATAAATAATAACAAAAAAATTGTAAAGTGGAGAAAGCGAGAGCGCGCGAATGCACTCAAGCAAACACAAACAGCACAGCACGATGCGTATTTTTTTTAAAATTGACAAAATGAATCAAAAATAAATCAAAAATAAAAATAAGTGGAAAAGGCGAGAGTGCGCGAGCACACAGGAGCAAAGACAAGCAGCGCAGCTTGATGCGTAGTAAAAAAAAATAATAAATAGACAACTGGTCGACCTCATTAGAAATAAAAACCCAAAAGATTAGATAGACAAACAAACAAACACATAAATGTGGAGAGAAGGGCAGTGCGCGCAGGAGCAAAGGTAAACAGCAGACAGACCTGAATCCTTATCTTTACAAGGTCGACCTCAGAACTTTGTTCAGTTTGTCTCGGTGACGGATAATGGAAGGAAGGGCGGGCTACTGGTCGACTTCATTTAAATAAACAAATAAAAAATAAGATAAACTCTCAGGAATAGATAAATAATAACAAAAAAATTGTAAAGTGGAGAAAGCGAGAGCGCGCGAATGCACTCAAGCAAACACAAACAGCACAGTACGATGCGTATTTTTTTAAATTGACAAAATAAATCAAAAATAAAAATAAGTGGAAAAGGCGAGAGTGCGCGAGCACACAGGAGCAAAGACAAGCAGCGCAGCTTGATGCGTAGTAAAAAAAATAATAAATAGACAACTGGTCTACCTCATTAGAAATAAAAACCCAAAAGATTAGATAGACAAACAAACAAACACATAAATGTGGAGAGAAGGGCAGTGCGCGCAGGAGCAAAGGTAAACAGCAGACAGACCTGAATCCTTATCTTTACAAGGTCGACCTCAGACCTTTGTTCAGTTTGTCTCGGTGACGGATAATGGAAGGAAGGGCAGGCAACTGGTCGACTTCATTTAAATAAACAAATAAAAAATAAGATAAACTCAGGAATAGATAAATAATAACAAAAAAATTGTAAAGTGGAGAAAGCGAGAGCGCGCGAATGCACTCAAGCAAACACAAACAGCACAGCAAGATGCATATTTTTTTTTAAATTGACAAAATAAATAAGAAATAAATCAAAAATAAAAATAAGTGGAAAAGGCGAGAGTGCGCGAGCACACAGGAGCAAAGACAAGCAGCGCAGCTTGATGCGTAGTAAAAAAAATAATAAATAGACAACTGGTCGACCTCATTAGGAATAAATACCCAAAAGATTAGATAGACAAACAAACAAACACATAAATGTGGAGAGAAGGGCAGTGCGCGCAGGAGCAAAGGTAAACAGCAGACAGACCTGAATACTTATCTTTACAAGGTCTAACTCAGACCATTGTTCAGTTTGTCTCGGTGACGGATAATGGAAGGAAGGGCAGGCAACTGGTCGACTTCATTTAAATAAACAAATAAAAAATAAGATAAACTCTCAGGAATAGATAAATAATAACAAAAAAATTGTAAAGTGGAGAAAGCGAGAGCGCGCGATTGCACTCAAGCAAACACAAACAGCACAGCACGATGCGTATTTTTTTTAAGTTCACAAAATAAATCAAAAATAAATGAAAAATAAAAATAAGTGTAAAAGGCGAGAGTGCGCGAGCACACAGGAGCAAAGACAAGCAGCGCAGCTTGATGCGTAGTAAAAAAAATAATAAATAGACAACTGGTCGACCTCATTAGAAATAAAAACCCAAAAGATTAGATAGACAAACAAACAAACACATAAATGTGGAGAGAAGGGCAGTGCGCGCAGGAGCAAAGGTAAACAGCAGACAGACCTGAATCCTTATCTTTACAAGGTCGACCTCAGAACTTTGTTCAGTTTGTCTCGGTGACGGATAATGGAAGGAAGGGCAGGCAACTGGTCGACTTCATTTAAATAAACAAATAGAAAATAAACTCTCAGGAATAGATAAATAATAACAAAAAAAATTGTAAAGTGGAGAAAGCGAGAGCGCGCGAATGCACTCAAGCAAACACAAACAGCACAGCACGATGCGTATTTTTTTTAAAATTGACAAAATAAATCAAAAATAAATCAAAAATAAAAATAAGTGGAAAAGGCGAGAGTGCGCGAGCACACAGGAGCAAAGACAAGCAGCGCACCTTGATGCGTAGTAAAAAAATTAATAAATAGACAACTGGTCGACCTCATTAGGAATAAAAACCCAAAAGATTAGATAGACAAACAAACAAACACATAAATGTGGAGAGAAGGGCAGTGCGCGCAGGAGCAAAGGTAAACAGCAGACAGACCTGAATCCTTATCTTTACAAGGTCGACCTCAGAACTTTGTTCAGTTTGTCTCGGTGACGGATAATGGAAGGAAGGGCAGGCAACTGGTCGACTTCATTTAAATAAACAAATAAAAAATAAGATAAACTCTCAGGAATAGATAAATAATAACAAAAAAATTGTAAAGTGGAGAAAGCGAGAGCGCGCGATTGCACTCAAGCAAACACAAACAGCACAGCACGATGCGTATTTTTTTTTAAGTTCACAAAATAAATCAAAAATAAATGAAAAATAAAAATAAGTGTAAAAGGCGAGAGTGCGCGAGCACACAGGAGCAAAGACAAGCAGCGCAGCTTGATGCGTAGTAAAAAAAATAATAAATAGACAACTGGTCGACCTCATTAGAAATAAAAACCCAAAAGATTAGATAGACAAACAAACAAACACCTAAATGTGGAGAGAAGGGCACTGCGCGCAGGAGCAAAGGTAAACAGCAGACAGACCTGAATCCTTATCTTTACAAGGTCGACCTCAGAACTTTGTTCAGTTTGTCTCGGTGACGGATAATGGAAGGAAGGGCAGGCAACTGGTGGACTTCATTTAAATAAACAAATAAAAAATAAGATAAACTCTCAGGAATAGATAAATAATAACAAAAAAATTGTAAAGTGGAGAAAGCGAGAGCGCGCGAATGCACTCAAGCAAACACAAACAGCACAGCACGATGTGTATTTTTTTTTTAAATTGACAAAATAAATCAAAAATAAATCAAAAATAAAAATAAGTGGAAAAGGCGAGAGTGCGCGAGCACACAGGAGCAAAGACAAGCAGCGCAGCTTGATGCGTAGTAAAAAAAATAATAAATAGACAATTGGTCGACCTCATTAGAAATAAAAACCCAAAAGATTAGATAGACAAACAAACAAACACATAAATGTGGAGAGAAGGGCAGTGCGCGCAGGAGCAAAGGTAAACTGCAGACAGACCTGAATCCTTATCTTTACACGGTCGACCTCAGAACTTTGTTCAGTTTGTCTCGGTGACGGATAATGGAAGTAAGGGCAGGCAACTGGTCGACTTCATTTAAATAAACAAATAAAAAATAAGATAAACTCTCAGGAATAGATAAATAATAACAAAAAAATTGTAAAATGGAGAAAGCGAGAGCGCGCGAATGCACTCAAGCAAACACAAACAGCACAGCACAATGCGTATTTTTTTTAAAATTGACAAAATAAATCAAAAATAAATCAAAAATAAAAATAAGTGTAAAAGGCGAGAGTGCGCGAGCACATAGGAGCAAATACAAGCAGCGCAGCTTGATGCGTAGTAAAAAAAATAATAAATAGACAACTGGTCGACCTCATTAGAAATAAAAACCCAAAAGATTAGATAGACAAACAAACAAACACATAAATGTGGAGAGAAGGGCAGTGCGCGCAGGAGCAAAGGTAAACAGCAGACAGACCTGAATCCTTATCTTTACAAGGTCGACCTCAGAACTTTGTGCAGTTTGTCTCGGTGACGGATAATTGAAGGAAGGGCAGGCAACTGGTCGACTTCATTTAAATAAACAAATAAAAAATAAGATAAACTCTCAGGAATAGATAAATAATAACAAAAAATTGCAAAGTGGAGAAAGCGAGAGCACGCGAATGCACTCAAGCAAACACAAACAGCACAGCACGATGTGTATTTTTTTTAAATTGACAAAATAAATCAAAATAAATCAAAAATAAAAATAAGTGGAAAAGGCGAGAGTGCGCGAGCACACAGGAGCAAAGACAAGCAGCGCAGCTTGATGCGTAGTAAAAAAAATAATAAATAGACAACTGGTCGACCTCATTAGAAATAAAAACCCAAAAATTAGATAGACAAACAAACAAACACATAAATGTGGAGAAAAGGGCAGTGCGCGCAGGAGCAAAGGTAAACAGCAGACAGACCTGAATCCTTATCTTTACAAGGTCGAACTCAGAACTTTGTTCAGTTTGTCTCGGTGACGGATAATGGAAGGAAGCGCAGGCAACTGGTCGACTTCATTTAAATAAACAAATAAAAAATAAGATAAACTCTCAGGAATAGATAAATAATAACAAAAAATTGTAAAGTGGAGAAAGCGAGAGCGCGCGAATGCACTGAAGGAAACACAAACAGCACAGCACGATGCGTATTTTTATTTTAAATTGACAAAGTAAATAAAAAATAAATCAAAAATAAAAATAAGTGGAAAAGGCGAGAGTGCGCGAGCACACAGGAGCAAAGGCAAGCAACGCACCTTGATGCTTAGTAAAAAAAATAATAAATAGACAACTGGTCGACCTCATTAGAAATAAAAACCCAAAAGATTAGATAGACAAACAAACAAACACATAAATGTGGAGAGAAGGGCAGTGCGCGCAGGAGCAAAGGTAAACAGCAGACAAACCTGAATCCTTATCTTTACAAGGTCGACCTCAGAACTTTGTTCAGTTTGTCTCGGTGACGGATAATGGAAGGAAGGGCAGGCAACTGGTCGACTTCATTTAAATAAAAAAATAAAAAATAAGATAAAGTCTCAGGAATAGATAAATAATAACAAAAAAATTGTAAAGTGGAGAAAGCGAGAGAGCGCGAATGCACTCAAGCAAACACAAACAGCACAGCACGATGCGTATTTTTTTTAAAATTGACAAAATAAATCAAAAATAAATCAAAAATAAAAATAAGTGGAAAAGACGAGAGTGCGCGAGCACACAGGAGCAAAGACAAGCAGCGCAGCTTGATGCGTAGTAAACAAAATAATAAATAGACAACTGGTCGACCTCATTAGAAATAAAAACCCAAAAGATTAGATAGACAAACAAACAAACACATAAATGTGGAGAGAAGGGCAGTGCGGGCAGGAGCAAAGGTAAAAGGCAGACAGACCTGAATCCTTATCTTTACAAGGTCGACCTCAGAACTTTGTTGTTTGCCTCGGTGACGGATAATGGAAGGAAGGGCAGGCAACTGGTCGACTTCATTTAAATAAACAACTAAAAAATAAGATAAACTCAGGAATGGATAAATAATAACAAAAAAAATTGTAAATTGGAGAAAGAGAGAGCGCGCGAATGCCCTCAAGTAAACACAAACAGCACAGCACGATGCGTATTTTTTTTTAAAATTGACAAAATAAATCAAAAATAAATCAAAAATAAAAATGAGTGGAAAAGGCGAGAGTGCGCGAGCACACAGGAGCAAAGACAAGCAGCGCAGCTTCATGCGTAGTAAAAAAAATAATAAATAGACAACTGGTCGACCTCATTAGAAATAAAAACCCAAAAGATTAGATAGACAAACAAACAAACACATAAATGTGGAGAGAAGGGCAGTGCGCGCAGGAGCAAAGGTAAACAGCAGACAGACCTGAATCCTTATCTTTACAAGGTCGACCTCAGAACTTTGTTCAGTTTGTCCCGGTGACGGATAATGGAAGGAAGGGCAGGCAACTGGTCGACTTCATTTAAGTAAACAAATAAAAAATAAGATAAACTCTCAGGAATCGATAAATAATAACAAAAAAATTGTAAAGTGGAGAAAGCGAGAGCGCGCGAATGCACTCAAGCAAACACAAACAGCACAGCACGATGCGTATTTTTTTTTAAAATTGACAAAATAATTCAAAAATAAATCAAAAATAAAAATAAGTGGAAAAGGCGAGAGTGCGCAAGCACACAGGAGCAAAGACAAGCAGCGCAGCTTGATGCGTAGTAAAAAAAATAATAAATAGACAACTGGTCGACCTCATTAGAAATTAAAACTCAAAAGATTAGATAGACAAACAAACAAACACATAAATGTGGAGAGAAGGGCTGGTGCGCGCAGGAGCAAAGGTAAAACAAGCAGACAGACCTGAATCCTTATCTTTACAAGGTCGACCTCAGAACTTTGTTCAGTTTGTCTCGGTGACGGATAATGGAAGGAAGGGCGGGCTACTGGTCGACTTCATTTAAATAAACAAATAAAAAATAAGATAAACTCTCAGGAATAGATAAATAATAACAAAAAAATTGTAAAGTGGAGAAAGCGAGAGCGCGCGAATGCACTCAAGCAAACACAAACAGCACAGTACGATGCGTATTTTTTTAAATTGACAAAATAAATCAAAAATAAAAATAAGTGGAAAAGGCGAGAGTGCGCGAGCACACAGGAGCAAAGACAAGCAGCGCAGCTTGATGCGTAGTAAAAAAAATAATAAATAGACAACTGGTCTACCTCATTAGAAATAAAAACCCAAAAGATTAGATAGACAAACAAACAAACACATAAATGTGGAGAGAAGGGGCAGTGCGCGCAGGAGCAAAGGTAAACAGCAGACAGACCTGAATCCTTATCTTTACAAGGTCGACCTCAGACCTTTGTTCAGTTTGTCTCGGTGACGGATAATGGAAGGAAGGGCAGGCAACTCGTCGACTTCATTTAAATAAACAAATAAAAAAATAAGATAAACTCAGGAATAGATAAATAATAACAAAAAAATTGTAAAGTGGAGAAAGCGAGAGCGCGCGAATGCACTCAAGCAAACACAAACAGCACAGCAAGATGCATATTTTTTTTTAAATTGACAAAATAAATAAGAATAAATCAAAAATAAAAATAAGTGGAAAAGGCGAGAGGTGCGCGAGCACACAGG
>NW_025958598.1:0-32459 GCF_023159225.1 Perognathus longimembris pacificus | reverse complement strand
GGTCGACCTCATTAGAAATAAAAACCCAAAAGATTAGATAGACAAACAAACAAACACATAAATGTGGAGAGAAGGGCGGTGCGCGCAGGAGCAAATGTAAACAGCAGACAGACCTGAATCCTTATCTTTACAAGGTCGACCTCAGAACGTTGTTCAGTTTGTCTCGGTGACGGATAATGGAAGGAAGGGCAGGCAACTGGTCGACTTCATTTAAATAAACAAATAAAAAATAAGATAAACTCTCAGGAATAGATAATAATAACAAAAAAATGTAAAGTGCAGAAAGCGAGAGCGCGCGAATGCACTCAAGCAAACACAAACAGCACAGCACGATGCGTATTTTTTTTTAAAATTGACAAAATAAATCAAAAATAAATCAAAAATGAAAATAAGTGGAAAAGGGCTGGGGATATAGCCTAGTGGCAAGAGTGCCTGCCTCGGATACACGAGGCCCTAGGTTGGATTCCCCAGCACCACATATACAGAAAACGGCCAGAAGCGGCGCTGTGGCTCAAGTGGCAGAGTGCTAGCCTTGAGCGGGAAGAACCCAGGGACGGTGCTCCGGCCCTGAGTCCAAGGCCCAGGACTGGCCAAAAAAAAAAAAAAACAAAAAACAAAAATAAGTGGAAAAGGCGAGAGTGCGCGAGCACACAGGAGCAAAGACAAGCAGCGCAGCTTGATGCGTAGTAAAAAAAATAATAAATAGACAACTGGTCGACCTCATTAGAAATAAAAACCCAAAAGATTAGATAGACAAACAAACAAACACATAAATGTGGAGAGAAGGGCAGTGCGCGCAGGAGCAAATGTAAACAGCAGACAGACCTGAATCCTTATCTTTACAGGTCGACCTCAGAACTTTGTTCAGTTTGTCTCGGTGACGGATAATGGAAGGAAGGGCAGGCAACTGGTCGACTTCATTTAAATAAACAAATAAAAAATAAGATAAACTCTCAGGAATAGATAAATAATAACAAAAAAATTGTAAAGTGCAGAAAGCGAGAGCGCGCGAATGCACTCAAGCAAACACAAACAGCACAGCACGATGCGTATTTTTTTTTAAATTGACATAATAAATCAAAAATAAATCAAAAATAAAAATAAGTGGAAAAGGCGAGAGTGCGCGAGCACACAGGAGCAAAGACAAGCAGCGCAGCTTGATGCGTAGTAAAAAAAAAAAAATAAATAGACAACTGGTCGACCTCATTAGAAATAAAAACCCAAAAGATTAGATAGACAAACAAACAAACACATAAATGTGGAGAGAAGGGCAGTGCGCGCAGGAGCAAAGGTAAACAGCAGACAGACCTGAATCCTTAACTTTACAAGGTCGACCTCAGAACTTTGTTCAGTTTGTCTCGGTGAGGGATAATGGAAGGAAGGGCAGGCAACTGGTCGACTTCATTTAAATAAACAAATAAAAAATAAGATAAACTCTCAGGAATAGATAAATAATAACAAAAAAATTGTAAAGTGCAGAAAGCGAGAGCGCGGGAATGCACTCAAGCAAACACAAACAGCACAGCACGATGCGTATTTTTTTTAAATTGACAAAATAAATCAAAAATAAATAAAAAATAAAAATAAGTGGAAAAGGCGAGAGTGCGCGAGCACACAGGAGCAAAGACAAGCAGCGCAGCTTGATGCGCAGTAAAAAAAAATAATAAATAGACAACTGGTCGACCTCATTAGAAATAAAAACCCAAAAGATTAGATAGACAAACAAACAAACACATAAATGTGGAGAGAAGGACAGTGCGCTCAGGAGCAAAGGTAAACAGCAGACAGACCTGAATCCTTATCTTTACAAGGTCGACCTCAGAACTTTGTTCAGTTTGTCTCGGTGACGGATAATGGAAGGAAGGGCAGGCAACTGGTCGACTTCATTTAAATAAACAAATAAAAAATAAGATAAACTCTCAGGAATAGATAAATAATAACAAAAAAATTGTAAAGTGGAGAAAGCGAGAGCGCGCGAATGCACTCAAGCAAACACAAACAGCACAGCACGATGCGTATTTTTTTTTAAAATTGACAAAATAAATCAAAAATAAATCAAAAATAAAAATAAGTGGAAAAGGGCTGGGGATATAGCCTAGTGGCAAGAGTGCCTGCCTCGGATACACGAGGCCCTAGGTTCGATTCCCCAGCACCACATATACAGAAAACGGCCAGAAGCGGCGCTGTGGCTCAAGTGGCAGAGTGCTAGCCTTGAGCGGGAAGAACCCAGGGACGGTGCTCCGGCCCTGAGTCCAAGGCCCAGGACTGGCCAAAAAAAAAAAAAAAACAAAAACAAAAATAAGTGGAAAAGGCGAGAGTGCGCGAGCACACAGGAGCAAAGACAAGCAGCGCAGCTTGATGCGTAGTAAAAAAAATAATAAATAGACAACTGGTCGACCTCATTAGAAATAAAAACCCAAAAGATTAGATAGACAAACAAACAAACACATAAATGTGGAGAGAAGGGCAGTGCGCGCAGGAGCAAAGGTAAACAGCAGACAGACCTGAATCCTTATCTTTACAAGGTCGACCTCAGAACTTTGTTCCGTTTGTCTCGGTGACGGATAATGGAAGGAAGGGCAGGCAACTGGTCGACTTCATTTAAATAAACAAATAAAAAATAAGATAAACTCTCAGGAATAGATAAATAATAACAAAAAATTGTAAAGTGGAGAAAGCGAGGGCGCGCGAATGCACTCAAGCAAATACAAACAGCACAGCACGATGCGTATATTTTTTTAAATTGACAAAATAATTCAAAAATAAATCAAAAATAAAAATAAGTGGAAAAGGCGAGAGTGCGCGAGCACACAGGAGCAAAGACAAGCAGCGCAGCTTGATGCGTAGTAAAAAAAAAATAAATAGACAACTGGTCGACCTCATTAGAAATAAAAACGCAAAAGATTAGATAGACAAACAAACAAACACATAAATGTGGGGAGAAGGGCAGTGCGCGCAGGAGCAAAGGTAAACAGCAGACAGACCTGAATCCTTATCTTTACAAGGTCGACCTCAGAACTTTGTTCAGTTTGTCTCGGTGACGGATAATGGAAGGAAGGGCAGGCAACTGGTCGACTTCATTTAAATAAACAAATAAAAAATAAGATAAACTCTAAGGAATAGATAAATAATAACAAAAAATTGTAAAGTGGAGAAAGCGAGAGCGCGCGAATGCACTCAAGCAAACACAAACAGCACAGCACGATGCGTATTTTTTTATATTGACAAAATAAATCAAAAATAAATCAAAAATAACAATAAGTTTAAAAGGCGAGAGTGCGCGAGCACACAGGAGCAAAGACAAGCAGCGCAGCTTGATGCGTAGTAAAAAAAATAATAAATAGACAACTGGTCGACCTCATTAGAAATAAAAACCCAAAAGATTAGATAGACAAACAAACAAACACATAAATGTGGAGAGAAGGACAGTGCGCTCAGGAGCAAAGGTAAACAGCAGACAGACCTGAATCCTTATCTTTACAAGGTCGACCTCAGAACTTTGTTCAGTTTGTCTCGGTGACGGATAATGGAAGGAAGGGCAGGCAACTGGTCGACTTCATTTAAATAAACAAATAAAAAATAAGATAAACTCTCAGGAATAGATAAATAATAGCAAAAAAATTGTAAAGTGGAGAAAGCGAGAGCGCGCGAATGCACTCAAGCAAACACAAACAGCACAGCACGATGCGTATTTTTTTTAAAAATTGACAAAATAAATCAAAAATAAATCAAAAATAAAAATAAGTGGAAAAGGCGAGAGTGCGCGAGCACACAGGAGCAAAGACAAGCAGCGCAGCTTGATGCGTAGTAAAAAAAATAATAAATAGACAACTGGTCGACCTCATTAGAAATAAAAACCCAAAAGATTAGATAGACAAACAAACAAACACATAAATGTGGAGAGAAGGGCAGTGCGCGCAGGAGCAAAGGTAAACAGCAGACAGACCTGAATCCTTATCTTTACAAGGTCGACCTCAGAAATTTGTTCAGTTTGTCTCGGTGAGGGATAATGGAAGGAAGGGCAGGCAACTGGTCGACCTCATTTAAATAAACAAATAAAAAATAAGATAAACTCTCAGGAATAGATAAATAATAACAAAAAAATTGTAAAGTGGAGAAAGCGAGAGCGCGCGAATGCACTCAAGCAAACACAAACAGCACAGCACGATGCGTATTTTTTTTTAAAATTGACAAAATAAATCAAAAATAAATCAAAAATAAAAATAAGTGGAAAAGGGCTGGGGATATAGCCTAGTGGCAAGAGTGCCTGCCTCGGATACACGAGGCCCTAGGTTCGATTCCCCAGCACCACATATACAGAAAACGGCCAGAAGCGGCGCTGTGGCTCAAGTGGCAGAGTGCTAGCCTTGAGCGGGAAGAACCCAGGGACGGTGCTCCGGCCCTGAGTCCAAGGCCCAGGACTGGCCAAAAAAAAAAAAAAAACAAACACAAAAATAAGTGGAAAAGGCGAGAGTGCGCGAGCACACAGGAGCAAAGACAAGCAGCGCAGCTTGATGCGTAGTAAAAAAAATAATAAATAGACAACTGGTCGACCTCATTAGAAATAAAAACCCAAAAGATTAGATAGACAAACAAACAAACACATAAATGTGGAGAGAAGGGCGGTGCGCGCAGGAGCAAATGTAAACAGCAGACAGACCTGAATCCTTATCTTTACAAGGTCGACCTCAGAACGTTGTTCAGTTTGTCTCGGTGACGGATAATGGAAGGAAGGGCAGGCAACTGGTCGACTTCATTTAAATAAACAAATAAAAAATAAGATAAACTCTCAGGAATAGATAAATAATAACAAAAAAATTGTAAAGTGCAGAAAGCGAGAGCGCGCGAATGCACTCAAGCAAACACAAACAGCACAGCACGATGCGTATTTTTTTTTAAAATTGACAAAATAAATCAAAAATAAATCAAAAATGAAAATAAGTGGAAAAGGGCTGGGGATATAGCCTAGTGGCAAGAGTGCCTGCCTCGGATACACGAGGCCCTAGGTTCGATTCCCCAGCACCACATATACAGAAAACGGCCAGAAGCGGCGCTGTGGCTCAAGTGGCAGAGTGCTAGCCTTGAGCGGGAAGAACCCAGGGACGGTGCTCCGGCCCTGAGTCCAAGGCCCAGGACTGGCCAAAAAAAAAAAAAAACAAAAAACAAAAATAAGTGGAAAAGGCGAGAGTGCGCGAGCACACAGGAGCAAAGACAAGCAGCGCAGCTTGATGCGTAGTAAAAAAAATAATAAATAGACAACTGGTCGACCTCATTAGAAATAAAAACCCAAAAGATTAGATAGACAAACAAACAAACACATAAATGTGGAGAGAAGGGCGGTGCGCGCAGGAGCAAATGTAAACAGCAGACAGACCTGAATCGTTATCTTTACAGGGTCGACCTCAGAACTTTGTTCAGTTTGTCTCGGTGACGGATAATGGAAGGAAGGGCAGGCAACTGGTCGACTTCATTTAAATAAACAAATAAAAAATAAGATAAACTCTCAGGAATAGATAAATAATAACAAAAAAATTGTAAAGTGCAGAAAGCGAGAGCGCGCGAATGCACTCAAGCAAACACAAACAGCACAGCACGATGCGTATTTTTTTTTAAATTGACATAATAAATCAAAAATAAATCAAAAATAAAAATAAGTGGAAAAGGCGAGAGTGCGCGAGCACACAGGAGCAAAGACAAGCAGCGCAGCTTGATGCGTAGTAAAAAAAAAAAATAAATAGACAACTGGTCGACCTCATTAGAAATAAAAACCCAAAAGATTAGATAGACAAACAAACAAACACATAAATGTGGAGAGAAGGGCAGTGCGCGCAGGAGCAAAGGTAAACAGCAGACAGACCTGAATCCTTAACTTTACAAGGTCGACCTCAGAACTTTGTTCAGTTTGTCTCGGTGAGGGATAATGGAAGGAAGGGCAGGCAACTGGTCGACTTCATTTAAATAAACAAATAAAAAATAAGATAAACTCTCAGGAATAGATAAATAATAACAAAAAAATTGTAAAGTGCAGAAAGCGAGAGCGCGGGAATGCACTCAAGCAAACACAAACAGCACAGCACGATGCGTATTTTTTTTTAAATTGACAAAATAAATCAAAAATAAATAAAAAATAAAAATAAGTGGAAAAGGCGAGAGTGCGCGAGCACACAGGAGCAAAGACAAGCAGCGCAGCTTGATGCGCAGTAAAAAAAAATAATAAATAGACAACTGGTCGACCTCATTAGAAATAAAAACCCAAAAGATTAGATAGACAAACAAACAAACACATAAATGTGGAGAGAAGGACAGTGCGCTCAGGAGCAAAGGTAAACAGCAGACAGACCTGAATCCTTATCTTTACAAGGTCGACCTCAGAACTTTGTTCAGTTTGTCTCGGTGACGGATAATGGAAGGAAGGGCAGGCAACTGGTCGACTTCATTTAAATAAACAAATAAAAAATAAGATAAACTCTCAGGAATAGATAAATAATAACAAAAAAATTGTAAAGTGGAGAAAGCGAGAGCGCGCGAATGCACTCAAGCAAACACAAACAGCACAGCACGATGCGTATTTTTTTTTAAAATTGACAAAATAAATCAAAAATAAATCAAAAATAAAAATAAGTGGAAAAGGGCTGGGGATATAGCCTAGTGGCAAGAGTGCCTGCCTCGGATACACGAGGCCCTAGGTTCGATTCCCCAGCACCACATATACAGAAAACGGCCAGAAGCGGCGCTGTGGCTCAAGTGGCAGAGTGCTAGCCTTGAGCGGGAAGAACCCAGGGACGGTGCTCCGGCCCTGAGTCCAAGGCCCAGGACTGGCCAAAAAAAAAACAAAAACAAAAACAAAAATAAGTGGAAAAGGCGAGAGTGCGCGAGCACACAGGAGCAAAGACAAGCAGCGCAGCTTGATGCGTAGTAAAAAAAATAATAAATAGACAACTGGTCGACCTCATTAGAAATAAAAACCCAAAAGATTAGATAGACAAACAAACAAACACATAAATGTGGAGAGAAGGGCAGTGCGCGCAGGAGCAAAGGTAAACAGCAGACAGACCTGAATCCTTATCTTTACAAGGTCGACCTCAGAACTTTGTTCCGTTTGTCTCGGTGACGGATAATGGAAGGAAGGGCAGGCAACTGGTCGACTTCATTTAAATAAACAAATAAAAAATAAGATAAACTCTCAGGAATAGATAAATAATAACAAAAAATTGTAAAGTGGAGAAAGCGAGGGCGCGCGAATGCACTCAAGCAAATACAAACAACACAGCACGATGCGTATATTTTTTTAAATTGACAAAATAATTCAAAAATAAATCAAAAATAAAAATAAGTGGAAAAGGCGAGAGTGCGCGAGCACACAGGAGCAAAGACAAGCAGCGCAGCTTGATGCGTAGTAAAAAAAAAATAAATAGACAACTGGTCGACCTCATTAGAAATAAAAACGCAAAAGATTAGATAGACAAACAAACAAACACATAAATGTGGGGAGAAGGGCAGTGCGCGCAGGAGCAAAGGTAAACAGCAGACAGACCTGAATCCTTATCTTTACAAGGTCGACCTCAGAACTTTGTTCAGTTTGTCTCGGTGACGGATAATGGAAGGAAGGGCAGGCAACTGGTCGACTTCATTTAAATAAACAAATAAAAAATAAGATAAACTCTAAGGAATAGATAAATAATAACAAAAAATTGTAAAGTGGAGAAAGCGAGAGCGCGCGAATGCACTCAAGCAAACACAAACAGCACAGCACGATGCGTATTTTTTTATATTGACAAAATAAATCAAAAATAAATCAAAAATAACAATAAGTTTAAAAGGCGAGAGTGCGCGAGCACACAGGAGCAAAGACAAGCAGCGCAGCTTGATGCGTAGTAAAAAAAATAATAAATAGACAACTGGTCGACCTCATTAGAAATAAAAACCCAAAAGATTAGATAGACAAACAAACAAACACATAAATGTGGAGAGAAGGGCAGTGCGCGCAGGAGCAAAGGTAAACAGCAGACAGACCTGAAACCTTATCTTTACAAGGTCGACCTCAGAACTTTGTTCAGTTTGTCTCGGTGACGGATAATGAAAGGAAGGGCAGGCAACTGGTCGACTTCATTTAAATAAACAAATAAAAAATAAGATAAACTCTCAGGAATAGATAAATAATAACAAAAAAATTGTAAATTGCAGAAAACGAGAGCGCGCGAATGCACTCAAGCAAACACAAACAGCACAGCACGATGCGTATTTTTTTTTGAAAATTGACAAAATAAATAAAAAATAAATCAAAAATAAAAATAAGTGGAAAAGGCGAGAGTGCGCGAGCACACAGGAGCAAATACAAGCAGCGCAGCTTGATGCGTAGTAAAAAAAATAATAATTAGACAACTGGTCGACCACATTAGAAATAAAAACCCAAAAGATTAGATAGACAAACAAACAAACACATAAATGTGGAGAGAATGGCAGTGCGCTCAGGAGCAAAGGTAAACAGCAGACAGACCTGAATCCTTATCTTTACAAGGTCGACCTCAGAACTTTGTTCAGTTTGTGTCGGTGACGGATAATGGAAGGAAGGGCAGGCAACTGGTCGACTTCATTTAAATAAACAAATAAAAAATAAGATAAACTCTCAGGAATAGATAAATAATAACCAAAAAATTGTAAAGTGGAGAAAGCGAGAGCGCGCGAATGCACTCAAGCAAACACAAACAGCACAGCACGATGCGTATTTTTTTTATATTGACAAAATAAATCAAAAATAAACCAAAAATAACAATAAGTGGAAAAGGCGAGAGTGTGCGAGCACACAGGAGCAAAGACAAGCAGCGCAGCTTGATGCGCAGCAAAAAAAATAATAAATAGACAACTGGTCGACCTCATTAGAAATAAAAACCCAAAAGATTAGATAGAAAAACAAACAAACACATAAATGTGGAGAGAAGGGTAGTGCGCTCAGGAGCAAAGGTAAAAAGCAGACAGACTTGAATCCTTATCTTTACAAGGTCGACCTCAGAACTTTGTTCAGTTTGTCTCGGTGACGGATAATGGAAGGAAGGGCAGGCAACTGGTCGACTTCATTTAAATAAACAAATAAAAAATAAGATAAACTCTCAGGAATAGATAAATGATAACAAAAAAATTGTAATGTGGAGAAAGCGAGAGCGCGCGAATGCACTCAAGCAAACACAAACAGCACAGCACGATGCGTATTTTTTTATATTGACAAAATAAATCAAAAATAAATCAAAAATAACAATATGTGGAAAAGGCGAGAGTGCGCGAGCACACAGGAGCAAAGACAAGCAGCGCAGCTTGATGCGTAATAAAAAAAATAATAAATAGACAACTGGTCGACCTCATTAGAAATACAAACCCAAAAGATTAGATAGACAAACAAACAAACACATAAATGTGGAGAGAAGGGCAGTGCGCGCAGGAGCAAAGGTAAACAGCAGACAGACCTGAATCCTTATCTTTACAAGGTCGACCTCAGAACTTTGTTCAGTTTGTCTCGGTGACGGATAATGGAAGGAAGGGCAGGCAACTGGTCGACTTCATTTAAATAAACAAATAAAAAATAAGATAAACTCTCAGGAATAGATAAATAATAACAAAAAATTGTAAAGTGGAGAAAGCGAGAGCGCGCGAATGCACTCAAGCAAATACAAACAGCACAGCACGATGCGTATATTTTTTTAAATTGACAAAATAATTCAAAAATAAATCAAAAATAAAAATAAGTGGAAAAGGCGAGAGTGCGCGAGCACACAGGAGCAAAGACAAGCAGCGCAGCTTGATGCGTAGTAAAAAAAAAAATAAATAGACAACTGGTCGACCTCATTAGAAATAAAAACCCAAAAGATTAGATTGACAAACAAACAAACACATAAATGTGGAGAGATGGGCAGTGCGCGCAGGAGCAAAGGTAAACAGCAGACAGACCTGAATCCTTATCTTTACAAGGTCGACCTCAGAACTTTGTTCAGTTTGTCTCGGTGACGGATAATGGAAGGAAGGGCAGGCAACTGGTCGACTTCATTTAAATAAACAAATAAAAAATAAGATAAACTCTAAGGAATAGATAAATAATAACAAAAAATTGTAAAGTGGAGAAAGCGAGAGCGCGCGAATGCACTCAAGCAAACACAAACAGCACAGCACGATGCGTATTTTTTTATATTGACAAAATAAATCAAAAATAAATCAAAAATAACAATAAGTTTAAAAGGCGAGAGTGCGCGAGCACACAGGAGCAAAGACAAGCAGCGCAGCTTGATGCGTAGTAAAAAAAATAATAAATAGACAACTGGTCGACCTCATTAGAAATAAAAACCCAAAAGATTAGATAGACAAACAAACAAACACATAAATGTGGAGAGAAGGGCAGTGCGCACAGGAGCAAAGGTAAACAGCAGACAGACCTGAAACCTTATCTTTACAAGGTCGACCTCAGAACTTTGTTCAGTTTGTCTCGGTGACGGATAATGAAAGGAAGGGCAGGCAACTGGTCGACTTCATTTAAATAATCAAATAAAAAATAAGATAAACTCTCAGGAATAGATAAATAATAACAAAAAAATTGTAAATTGCAGAAAACGAGAGCGCGCGAATGCACTCAAGCAAACACAAACAGCACAGCACGATGCGTATTTTTTTTTGAAAATTGACAAAATAAATAAAAAATAAATCAAAAATAAAAATAAGTGGAAAAGGCGACAGTGCGCGAGCACACAGGAGCAAATACAAGCAGCGCAGCTTGATGCGTAGTAAAAAAAATAATAATTAGACAACTGGTCGACCACATTAGAAATAAAAACCCAAAAGATTAGATAGACAAACAAACAAACACATAAATGTGGAGAGAATGGCAGTGCGCTCAGGAGCAAAGGTAAACAGCAGACAGACCTGAATCCTTATCTTTACAAGGTCGACCTCAGAACTTTGTTCAGTTTGTCTCGGTGACGGATAATGGAAGGAAGGGCAGGCAACTGGTCGACTTCATTTAAATAAACAAATAAAAAATAAGATAAACTCTCAGGAATAGATAAATAATAACCAAAAAATTGTAAAGTGGAGAAAGCGAGAGCGCGCGAATGCACTCAAGCAAACAAAAACAGCACAGCACGATGCGTATTTTTTTTATATTGACAAAATAAATCAAAAATAAACCAAAAATAACAATAAGTGGAAAAGGCGAGAGTGTGCGAGCACACAGGAGCAAAGACAAGCAGCGCAGCTTGATGCGCAGCAAAAAAAATAATAAATAGACAACTGGTCGACCTCATTAGAAATAAAAACCCAAAAGATTAGATAGAAAAACAAACAAACACATAAATGTGGAGAGAAGGGCAGTGCGCTCAGGAGCAAAGGTAAACAGCAGACAGACTTGAATCCTTATCTTTACAAGGTCGACCTCAGAACTTTGTTCAGTTTGTCTCGGTGACGGATAATGGAAGGAAGGGCAGGCAACTGGTCGACTTCATTTAAATAAACAAATAAAAAATAAGATAAACTCTCAGGAATAGATAAATGATAACAAAAAAATTGTAATGTGGAGAAAGCGAGAGCGCGCGAATGCACTCAAGCAAACACAAACAGCACAGCACGATGCGTATTTTTTTATATTGACAAAATAAATCAAAAATAAATCAAAAATAACAATATGTGGAAAAGGCGAGAGTGCGCGAGCACACAGGAGCAAAGACAAGCAGCGCAGCTTGATGCGTAGTAAAAAAAATAATAAATAGACAACTGGTCGACCTCATTAGAAATAAAAACCGAAAAGATTAGATAGACAAACAAACAAACACATAAATGTGGAGAGAAGGGCAGTGCGCGCAGGAGCAAAGGTAAACAGCAGACAGACCTGAATCCTTATCTTTACAAGGTCGACCTCAGAACTTTGTTCAGTTTGTCTCGGTGACGGATAATGGAAGGAAGGGCAGGCAACTGGTCTACTTCATTTAAATAAACAAATAAAAAATAAGATAAACTCTCAGGAATAGATAAATAATAACAAAAAAAATTGTAAAGTGGAGAAAGCGAGAGCGCGCGAATGCACTCAAGCAAACACAAACAGCACAGCACGATGCGTATTTTTTTTTTAAATTGAGAAAATAAATCAAAAATAAATCAAAAATAAAAATAAGTTGAAAAGGCGAGAGTGCGCGAGCACACAGGAGCCAAGACAAGCAGCCCAGCTTGATGCGTAGTAAAAAAATAATAAATAGACAACTGGTCGACCTCACTAGAAATAAAAACCCAAAAGATTAGATAGACAAACAAACAAACACATAAATGTGGAGAGAAGGGCAGTGCGCGCAGGAGCAAAGGTAAACAGCAGACAGACCTGAATCCTTATCTTTACAAGGTCGACCTCAGAACTTTGTTCAGTTTGTCTCGGTGACGGATAATGGAAGGAAGGGCAGGCAACTGGTCGACTTCATTTAAATAAACAAATAAAAAATAAGATAAACTCTCAGAAATAGATAAATAATAACAAAAAAATTGTAAAGTGCAGAAAGCGAGAGCGCGCGAATGCACTCAAGCAAACACAAACAGCACAGCACGATGCGTATTTTTTTTAAATTGACAAAATAAATAAAAAATAAATCAAAAAAAACAATAAGTGGAAAAGGCGAGAGTGCGCGAGCACACAGGAGCAAAGACAAGCAGCGCAGCTTGATGCGTAGTAAAAAAAATAATAAATAGACAACTGGTCGACCTCATTAGAAATAAAAACCCAAAAGATTAGATAGACAAACAAACAAACACATAAATGTGGAGAGAAGGGCAGTGCGCGCAGGAGCAAAGGTAAACAGCAGACAGACCTGAATCCTTATCTTTACAAGGTCGACCTCAGAACTTTGTTCAGTTTGTCTCGGTGACGGATAATGGAAGGAAGGGCAGGCAACTGGTCGACTTCATTTAAATAAACAAATAAAATATAAGATAAACTCTCAGGAATAGATAAATAATAACCAAAAAATTGTAAAGTGGAGAAAGCGAGAGCGCGCGAATGCACTCAAGCAAACACAAACAGCACAGCACGATGCGTATTTTTTTTATATTGACAAAATAAATAAAAAATAAATCAAAAATAACAATAAGTGGAAAAGGCGAGAGTGTGCGAGCACACAGGAGCAAAGACAAGCAGCGCAGCTTGATGCGCAGCAAAAAAATAATAAATAGACAACTGGTCGACCTCATTAGAAATAAAAACCCAAAAGATTAGATAGACAATCAAACAAACACATAAATGTGGAGAGAAGGGCAGTGCGCTCAGGAGCAAAGGTAAACAGCAGACAGACCTGAATCCTGATCTTTACAAGGTCGACCTCAGAACTTTGTTCAGTTTGTCTCGGTGACGGATAATGGAAGGAAGGGCAGGCAACTGGTCGACTTCATTTAAATAAACAAATAAATAATAAGATAAACTCTCAGGAATAGATAAATAATAACAAAAAAATTGTAAAGTGGAGAAAGCGAGAGCGCGCGAATGCACTCAAGCAAACACAAACAGCACAGCACGATGCGTATTTTTTTTTAAAATTGACAAAATAAATCAAAAATAAATCAAAAATAAAAATAAGTGGAAAAGGGCTGGGGATATAGCCTAGTGGCAAGAGTGCCTGCCTCGGATACACGAGGCCCTAGGTTCGATTCCCCAGCACCACATATACAGAAAACGGCCAGAAGCGGCGCTGTGGTTCAAGTGGCAGAGTGCTAGCCTTGAGCGGGAAGAACCCAGGGACGGTGCTCCGGCCCTGAGTCCAAGGCCCAGGACTGGCCAAAAAAAAAAAAAAAACAAAAACAAAAATAAGTGGAAAAGGCGAGAGTGCGCGAGCACACAGGAGCAAAGACAAGCAGCGCAGCTTGATGCGTAGTAAAAAAAATAATAAATAGACAACTGGTCGACCTCATTAGAAATAAAAACCCAAAAGATTAGATAGACAAACAAACAAACACATAAATGTGGAGAGAAGGGCAGTGCGCGCAGGAGCAAAGGTAAACAGCAGACAGACCTGAATCCTTATCTTCAAAAGGTCGACCTCAGAACTTTGTTCAATTTGTCTCGGTGACGGATAATGGAAGGAAGGGCAGGCAACTGGTCGACTTCATTTAAATAAACAAATAAAAAATAAGATAAACTCTCAGGAATAGATAAATAATAACAAAAAAATTGTAAAGTGGAGAAAGCGAGAGCGCGCGAATGCACTCAAGCAAACACAAACAGCACAGCACGATGCGTATTTTTTTTTAAATTGACAAAATAAATAAAAAATAAATCAAAAATAAAAATAAGTGGAAAAGGCGAGAGTGCGCGAGCACACAGGAGCAAATACAAGCAGCGCAGCTTGATGCGTAGTAAAAAAAATAATAATTAGACAACTGGTCGACCACATTAGAAATAAAAACCCAAAAGATTAGATAGACAAACAAACAAACACATAAATGTGGAGAGAATGGCAGTGCGCTCAGGAGCAAAGGTAAACAGCAGACAGACCTGAATCCTTATCTTTACAAGGTCGACCTCAGAACTTTGTTCAGTTTGTCTCGGTGACGGATAATGGAAGGAAGGGCAGGCAACTGGTCGACTTCATTTAAATAAACAAATAAAAAATAAGATAAACTCTCAGGAATAGATAAATAATAACCAAAAAATTGTAAAGTGGAGAAAGCGAGAGCGCGCGAATGCACTCAAGCAAACAAAAACAGCACAGCACGATGCGTATTTTTTTTATATTGACAAAATAAATCAAAAATAAACCAAAAATAACAATAAGTGGAAAAGGCGAGAGTGTGCGAGCACACAGGAGCAAAGACAAGCAGCGCAGCTTGATGCGCAGCAAAAAAAATAATAAATAGACAACTGGTCGACCTCATTAGAAATAAAAACCCAAAAGATTAGATAGAAAAACAAACAAACACATAAATGTGGAGAGAAGGGCAGTGCGCTCAGGAGCAAAGGTAAACAGCAGACAGACTTGAATCCTTATCTTTACAAGGTCGACCTCAGAACTTTGTTCAGTTTGTCTCGGTGACGGATAATGGAAGGAAGGGCAGGCAACTGGTCGACTTCATTTAAATAAACAAATAAAAAATAAGATAAACTCTCAGGAATAGATAAATGATAACAAAAAAATTGTAATGTGGAGAAAGCGAGAGCGCGCGAATGCACTCAAGCAAACACAAACAGCACAGCACGATGCGTATTTTTTTATATTGACAAAATAAATCAAAAATAAATAAAAAATAACAATATGTGGAAAAGGCGAGAGTGCGCGAGCACACAGGAGCAAAGACAAGCAGCGCAGCTTGATGCGTAGTAAAAAAAATAATAAATAGACAACTGGTCGACCTCATTAGAAATAAAAACCGAAAAGATTAGATAGACAAACAAACAAACACATAAATGTGGAGAGAAGGGCAGTGCGCGCAGGAGCAAAGGTAAACAGCAGACAGACCTGAATCCTTATCTTTACAAGGTCGACCTCAGAACTTTGTTCAGTTTGTCTCGGTGACGGATAATGGAAGGAAGGGCAGGCAACTGGTCTACTTCATTTAAATAAACAAATAAAAAATAAGATAAACTCTCAGGAATAGATAAATAATAACAAAAAAATTGTAAAGTGGAGAAAGCGAGAGCGCGCGAATGCACTCAAGCAAACACAAACAGCACAGCACGATGCGTATTTTTTTTTAAATTGAGAAAATAAATCAAAAATAAATCAAAAATAAAAATAAGTTGAAAAGGCGAGAGTGCGCGAGCACACAGGAGCCAAGACAAGCAGCCCAGCTTGATGCGTAGTAAAAAAATAATAAATAGACAACTGGTCGACCTCACTAGAAATAAAAACCCAAAAGATTAGATAGACAAACAAACAAACACATAAATGTGGAGAGAAGGGCAGTGCGCGCAGGAGCAAAGGTAAACAGCAGACAGACCTGAATCCTTATCTTTACAAGGTCGACCTCAGAACTTTGTTCAGTTTGTCTCGGTGACGGATAATGGAAGGAAGGGCAGGCAACTGGTCGACTTCATTTAAATAAACAAATAAAATATAAGATAAACTCTCAGGAATAGATAAATAATAACCAAAAAATTGTAAAGTGGAGAAAGCGAGAGCGCGCGAATGCACTCAAGCAAACACAAACAGCACAGCACGATGCGTATTTTTTTTATATTGACAAAATAAATAAAAAATAAATCAAAAATAACAATAAGTGGAAAAGGCGAGAGTGTGCGAGCACACAGGAGCAAAGACAAGCAGCGCAGCTTGATGCGCAGCAAAAAAATAATAAATAGACAACTGGTCGACCTCATTAGAAATAAAAACCCAAAAGATTAGATAGACAATCAAACAAACACATAAATGTGGAGAGAAGGGCAGTGCGCTCAGGAGCAAAGGTAAACAGCAGACAGACCTGAATCCTGATCTTTACAAGGTCGACCTCAGAACTTTGTTCAGTTTGTCTCGGTGACGGATAATGGAAGGAAGGTCAGGCAACTGGTCGACTTCATTTAAATAAACAAATAAATAATAAGATAAACTCTCAGGAATAGATAAATAATAACAAAAAAATTGTAAAGTGGAGAAAGCGAGAGCGCGCGAATGCACTCAAGCAAACACAAACAGCACAGCACGATGCGTATTTTTTTTTAAAATTGACAAAATAAATCAAAAATAAATCAAAAATAAAAATAAGTGGAAAAGGGCTGGGGATATAGCCTAGTGGCAAGAGTGCCTGCCTCGGATACACGAGGCCCTAGGTTCGATTCCCCAGCACCACATATACAGAAAACGGCCAGAAGCGGCGCTGTGGTTCAAGTGGCAGAGTGCTAGCCTTGAGCGGGAAGAACCCAGGGACGGTGCTCCGGCCCTGAGTCCAAGGCCCAGGACTGGCCAAAAAAAAAAAAAAAACAAAAACAAAAATAAGTGGAAAAGGCGAGAGTGCGCGAGCACACAGGAGCAAAGACAAGCAGCGCAGCTTGATGCGTAGTAAAAAAAATAATAAATAGACAACTGGTCGACCTCATTAGAAATAAAAACCCAAAAGATTAGATAGACAAACAAACAAACACATAAATGTGGAGAGAAGGGCAGTGCGCGCAGGAGCAAAGGTAAACAGCAGACAGACCTGAATCCTTATCTTCAAAAGGTCGACCTCAGAACTTTGTTCAATTTGTCTCGGTGACGGATAATGGAAGGAAGGGCAGGCAACTGGTCGACTTCATTTAAATAAACAAATAAAAAATAAGATAAACTCTCAGGAATAGATAAATAATAACAAAAAAATTGTAAAGTGGAGAAAGCGAGAGCGCGCGAATGCACTCAAGCAAACACAAACAGCACAGCACGATGCGTATTTTTTTTTAAATTGACAAAATAAATCAAAAATAAATCAAAAATAAAAATAAGTGGAAAAGGCGAGAGTGCGCGAGCACACAGGAGCAAAGACAAGCAGCGCAGCTTGATGCGTAGTAAAAAAAATAATAAATAGACAACTGGTCGACCTCATTAGAAATAAAAACCCAAAAGATTAGATAGACAAACAAACAAACACATAAATGTGGAGAGAAGGGCAGTGCGCGCAGTAGCAAAGGTAAACAGCAGACAGACCTGAATCCTTATCTTCAAAAGGTCGACCTCAGAACTTTGTTCAATTTGTCTCGGTGACGGATAATGGAAGGAAGGGCAGGCAACTTGTCGACTTCATTTAAATAAACAAATAAAAAATAAGATAAACTCTCAGGAATAGATAAATAATAACAAAAAAATTGTAAAGTGCAGAAAGCGAGAGCGCGCGAATGCACTCAAGCAAACACAAACAGCACAGCACGATGCGTATTTTTTTTAAAATTGACAAAATAAATCAAAAATAAATCAAAAATAACAATAAGTGGAAATGGCGAGAGTGCGCGAGCACACAGGAGCAAAGACAAGCAGCGAAGCTTGATGCGTAGTAAAAAAAATAATAAATAGACAACTGGTCGACCTCATTAGAAATAAAAACCCAAAAGATTAGATAGACAAACAAACAAACACATAAATGTGGAGAGAAGGGCAGTGAGCGCAGGAGCAAAGGTAAACAGCAGACAGACCTGAATCCTTATCTTTACAAGGTCGACCTCAGAACTTTGTTCAGTTTGTCTCGGTGACGGATAATGGAAGGAAGGGCAGGCAACTGGTCAACTTCATTTAAATAAACAAATAAAAAATAAGATAAACTCTCAGGAATAGATAAATAATAACAAAAAAATTGTAAAGTGGAGAAAGCGAGAGCGCGCGAATGCACTCAAGCAAACACAACAGCACAGCACGATGCGTATTTTTTTTTAAATTGACAAAATAAATCAAAAATAAAAATTAGTGGAAAAGGGCTGGGGATATAGCCTAGTGGCAAGAGTGCCTGCCTCGGATACACGAGGCCCTAGGTTCGATTCCCCAGCACCACATATACAGAAAACGGCCAGAAGCGGCGCTGTGGCTCAAGTGGCAGAGTGCTAGCCTTGAGCGGGAAGAACCCAGGGACGGTGCTCCGGCCCTGAGTCCAAGGCCCAGGACTGGCCAAAAAAAAAAAAAAACAAAAACAAAAATATGTGGAAAAGGCGAGAGTGCGCGAACACACAGGAGCAAAGACAAGCAGCGCAGCTTGATGCGTAGTAAAAAAAATAATAAATAGACAACTGGTCGACCTCATTAGAAATAAAAACCCAAAAGATTAGATAGACAAACAAACAAACACATAAATGTGGAGAGAAGGGCAGTGCGCGCAGGAGCAAAGGTAAACAGCAGACAGACCTGAATCCTTATCTTTACAAGGTCGATCTCAGAACTTTGTTCAGTTTGTCTCGGTGAGGGATAATGAAAGGAAGGGCAGGCAACTGGTCGACTTCATTTAAATAAACAAATGAAAAATAAGATAAACTCTCAGGAATAGATAAATAATAACAAAAAAATTGTAAAGTGCAGAAAGCGAGAGCGCGCGAATGCACTCAAGCAAACACAAACAGCACAGCACGATGCGTATTTTTTTTAAAATTGACAAAATAAACCAAAAATAAATAAAAAATAAAAATAAGTGGAAAAGGCGAGAGTGCGCGAGCACACAGGAGCAAAGACAAGCAGCGCAGCTTGATGCGTAGTAAAAAAAAAATAATAAATAGACAACTGGTCGACCTCATTAGAAATAAAAACCCAAAAGATTAGATAGACAAACAAACAAACACATAAATGTGGAGAGAAGGGCTGTGCGCGCAGGAGCAAAGGTAAACAGCAGACAGACCTGAATCCTTATCTTTACAAGGTCGACCTCAGAACTTTGTTCAGTTTGTCTCGGTGACGGATAATGGAAGGAAGGGCAGGCAACTGGTCGACTTCATTTAAATAAACAAATAAAAAATAAGATAAACTCTCAGGAATAGATAAATAATAACAAAAAAATTGTAAAGTGGAGAAAGCGAGAGCGCGCGAATGCACTCAAGCAAACACACACAGCACAGCACGATGCGTATTTTTTTTAAAATTGACAAAATAAATAAAAAATAAATCAAAAATAAAAATAAGTGGAAAAAGCGAGAGTGCGCAAGCACACAGGAGCAAAGACAAGCAGCGCAGCTTGATGCGTAGTAACAAAAATAATAAATAGACAACTGGTCGACCTCATTAGAAATAAAAACCCAAAAGATTAGATAGACAAACAAACAAACACATAAATGTGGAGAGAAGGGCAGTGCGCGCAGGAGCAAAGGTAAACAGCAGACAGACCTGAATCCTTATCTTTACAAGGTCGACCTCAGCAATTTTTTTCAGTTTGTCTCGGTGACGGATAATGGAAGAAGGGCAGGCAACTGGTCGACTTCATTTAAATAAACAAATAAAAAATAAGATAAACTCTCAGGAATAGATAAATAATAACAAAAAACTTGTAAAGTGGAGAAAGCGAGAGCGCGCGAATGCACTCAAGCAAACACAAACAGCACAGCACGATGCGTATTTTTTTTTAAATTGACAAAATAAATAAAAAATAAATAAAAAATAAAAATAAGTGGAAAAGGCGAGAGTGCGCGAGCACACAGGAGCAAAGACAAGCAGCGCAGCTTGATGCGTAGTAAAAAAAATAATAAATAGACAACTGGTCGACCTCATTAGAAATAAAAACCCAAAAGATTAGATAGACAAACAAACAAACACATAAATGTGGAGAGAAGGGCAGTGCGCCCAGGAGCAAAGGTAAACAGCAGACAGACCTGAATCCTTATCTTTACAAGGTCGACCTCAGAACTTTGTTGAGTTTGTCTCGGTGACGGATAATGGAAGGAAGGGCAGGCAACTGGTCGACTTCATTTAAATAAACAAATAAAAAATAAGATAAACTCTCAGGAATAGATAAATAATAACAAAAAAATTGTAAAGTGGAGAAAGCGAGAGCGCGCGAATGCACTCAAGCAAACACAAACAGCACAGCACGATGCGTATTTTTTTTTAAATTGACAAAATAAATCAAAAATAAATCAAAAATAAAAATAAGTGGAAAAGGCGAGAGTGCGCGAGCACACAGGAGCAAAGACAAGCAGCGCAGCTTGATGCGTAGTAAAAAAAATAATAAATAGACAACTGGTCGACCTCATTAGAAATAAAAACCCAAAAGATTAGATAGACAAACAAACAAACACATAAATGTGGAGAGAAGGGCAGTGCGCGCAGTAGCAAAGGTAAACAGCAGACAGACCTGAATCCTTATCTTCAAAAGGTCGACCTCAGAACTTTGTTCAATTTGTCTCGGTGACGGATAATGGAAGGAAGGGCAGGCAACTTGTCGACTTCATTTAAATAAACAAATAAAAAATAAGATAAACTCTCAGGAATAGATAAATAATAACAAAAAAATTGTAAAGTGCAGAAAGCGAGAGCGCGCGAATGCACTCAAGCAAACACAAACAGCACAGCACGATGCGTATTTTTTTTAAAATTGACAAAATAAATCAAAAATAAATCAAAAATAACAATAAGTGGAAATGGCGAGAGTGCGCGAGCACACAGGAGCAAAGACAAGCAGCGAAGCTTGATGCGTAGTAAAAAAAATAATAAATAGACAACTGGTCGACCTCATTAGAAATAAAAACCCAAAAGATTAGATAGACAAACAAACAAACACATAAATGTGGAGAGAAGGGCAGTGAGCGCAGGAGCAAAGGTAAACAGCAGACAGACCTGAATCCTTATCTTTACAAGGTCGACCTCAGAACTTTGTTCAGTTTGTCTCGGTGACGGATAATGGAAGGAAGGGCAGGCAACTGGTCAACTTCATTTAAATAAACAAATAAAAAATAAGATAAACTCTCAGGAATAGATAAATAATAACAAAAAAATTGTAAAGTGGAGAAAGCGAGAGCGCGCGAATGCACTCAAGCAAACACAACAGCACAGCACGATGCGTATTTTTTTTTAAATTGACAAAATAAATCAAAAATAAAAATTAGTGGAAAAGGGCTGGGGATATAGCCTAGTGGCAAGAGTGCCTGCCTCGGATACACGAGGCCCTAGGTTCGATTCCCCAGCACCACATATACAGAAAACGGCGAGAAGCGGCGCTGTGGCTCAAGTGGCAGAGTGCTAGCCTTGAGCGGGAAGAACCCAGGGACGGTGCTCCGGCCCTGAGTCCAAGGCCCAGGACTGGCCAAAAAAAAAAAAAAACAAAAACAAAAATATGTGGAAAAGGCGAGAGTGCGCGAACACACAGGAGCAAAGACAAGCAGCGCAGCTTGATGCGTAGTAAAAAAAATAATAAATAGACAACTGGTCGACCTCATTAGAAATAAAAACCCAAAAGATTAGATAGACAAACAAACAAACACATAAATGTGGAGAGAAGGGCAGTGCGCGCAGGAGCAAAGGTAAACAGCAGACAGACCTGAATCCTTATCTTTACAAGGTCGATCTCAGAACTTTGTTCAGTTTGTCTCGGTGAGGGATAATGAAAGGAAGGGCAGGCAACTGGTCGACTTCATTTAAATAAACAAATGAAAAATAAGATAAACTCTCAGGAATAGATAAATAATAACAAAAAAATTGTAAAGTGCAGAAAGCGAGAGCGCGCGAATGCACTCAAGCAAACACAAACAGCACAGCACGATGCGTATTTTTTTTAAAATTGACAAAATAAACCAAAAATAAATAAAAAATAAAAATAAGTGGAAAAGGCGAGAGTGCGCGAGCACACAGGAGCAAAGACAAGCAGCGCAGCTTGATGCGTAGTAAAAAAAAAATAATAAATAGACAACTGGTCGACCTCATTAGAAATAAAAACCCAAAAGATTAGATAGACAAACAAACAAACACATAAATGTGGAGAGAAGGGCTGTGCGCGCAGGAGCAAAGGTAAACAGCAGACAGACCTGAATCCTTATCTTTACAAGGTCGACCTCAGAACTTTGTTCAGTTTGTCTCGGTGACGGATAATGGAAGGAAGGGCAGGCAACTGGTCGACTTCATTTAAATAAACAAATAAAAAATAAGATAAACTCTCAGGAATAGATAAATAATAACAAAAAAATTGTAAAGTGGAGAAAGCGAGAGCGCGCGAATGCACTCAAGCAAACACACACAGCACAGCACGATGCGTATTTTTTTTAAAATTGACAAAATAAATAAAAAATAAATCAAAAATAAAAATAAGTGGAAAAAGCGAGAGTGCGCAAGCACACAGGAGCAAAGACAAGCAGCGCAGCTTGATGCGTAGTAACAAAAATAATAAATAGACAACTGGTCGACCTCATTAGAAATAAAAACCCAAAAGATTAGATAGACAAACAAACAAACACATAAATGTGGAGAGAAGGGCAGTGCGCGCAGGAGCAAAGGTAAACAGCAGACAGACCTGAATCCTTATCTTTACAAGGTCGACCTCAGCAATTTTTTTCAGTTTGTCTCGGTGACGGATAATGGAAGAAGGGCAGGCAACTGGTCGACTTCATTTAAATAAACAAATAAAAAATAAGATAAACTCTCAGGAATAGATAAATAATAACAAAAAACTTGTAAAGTGGAGAAAGCGAGAGCGCGCGAATGCACTCAAGCAAACACAAACAGCACAGCACGATGCGTATTTTTTTTTAAATTGACAAAATAAATAAAAAATAAATAAAAAATAAAAATAAGTGGAAAAGGCGAGAGTGCGCGAGCACACAGGAGCAAAGACAAGCAGCGCAGCTTGATGCGTAGTAAAAAAAATAATAAATAGACAACTGGTCGACCTCATTAGAAATAAAAACCCAAAAGATTAGATAGACAAACAAACAAACACATAAATGTGGAGAGAAGGGCAGTGCGCCCAGGAGCAAAGGTAAACAGCAGACAGACCTGAATCCTTATCTTTACAAGGTCGACCTCAGAACTTTGTTGAGTTTGTCTCGGTGACGGATAATGGAAGGAAGGGCAGGCAACTGGTCGACTTCATTTAAATAAACAAGTAAAAAATAAGATAAACTCTCAGGAATAGATAAATAATAACAAAAAAATTGTAAAGTGCAGAAAGCGAGAGCGCGCGAATGCACTCAAGCAAACACAAACAGCACAGCACGATGCGTATTTTTTTAAAAAATTGAGAAAATAAATCAAAAATAAATAAAAAATAAAAATAAGTGGAAAAGGCGAGAGTGCGCGAGCACACAGGAGCAAAGACAAGCAGCGAAGCTTGATGCGTAGTAAAGAATATAATAAATAGACAACTGGTCGACCTCATTAGAAAAAAAACCCAGAAGATAAGATAGACAAACAAACAAACACATAAATGTGGAGAGAAGGGCAGTGCACGCAGGAGCAAAGGTAAACAGCAGACAGACCTGAATCCTTATCTTTACAAGGTCGACCTCAGAACTTTGTTCAGTTTGTCTCGGTGACGGATAATGGAAGGAAGGGCAGGCAACTGGTCGACTTCATTTAAATAAACAAATAAAAAATAAGATAAACTCTCAGGAATAGATAAATAATAACAAAAAAATTGTAAAGTGCAGAAAGTGAGAGCGCGCGAATGCACTCAAGCAAACACAAACAGCACAGCACGATGCGTATTTTTTTTTAAATTGACAAAATAAATCAAAAATAAATCAAAAATATAAATAAGTGGAAAAGGCGAGAGTGCGCGAGCACACAGGAGCAAAGACAAGCAGCGCAGCTTTATACGTAGTAAAAAAAATAATAAATAGACAACTGGTCGACCTCATTAGAAATAAAAACCCAAAAGATTAGATAGACAAACAAACAAACACATAAATGTGGAGAGAAGGGCAGTGCGCGCAGGAGCAAAGGTAAACAGCAGACAGACCTGAATCATTATCTTTACAAGGTCGACCTCAGAACTTTGTTCAGTTTGTCTCGGTGACGGATAATGGAAGGAAGGGCAGGCAACTGGTCGACTTCATTTAAATAAACAAATAAAAAATAAGATAAACTCTCAGGAATAGATAAATAATAACCAAAAAATTGTAAAGTGGAGAAAGCGAGAGCGCGCGAATGCACTCAAGCAAACACAAACAGCACAGCACGATGCGTATTTTTTTTTAAATTGACAAAATAAATCAAAAATAAATCAAAAATAAAAATAAGTGGAAAAGGCGAGAGTGCGCGAGCACACAGGAGCAAAGACAAGCAGCTCAGCTTGATGCGTAGTAAAAAAAATAATAAATACACAACTGGTCGACCTCATTAGAAAAAAAACCCAAAAGATTAGATAGACAAACAAACAAACACATAAATGTGGAGAGAAGGGCAGTGCGCGCAGGAGCAAAGGTAAACAGCAGACAGACCTGAATCCTTATCTTTACAAGGTCGACCTCAGAACTTTGTTCAGTTTGTCTCGGTGACGGATAATGGAAGGAAGGGCAGGCAACTGGTCGACTTCATTTAAATAAACAAATAAAAAATAAGATAAACTCTGAGGAATAGATAAATAATAACAAAAAAATTGTAAAGTGGAGAAAGCGAGAGCGCCCGAATGCACTCAAGCAAACACAAACAGCACAGCACGATGCGTATTTTTTTAAAAAATTGACAAAATAAATCAAAAATAAATCAAAAATAAAAATAAGTGGAAAAGGCGAGAGTGCGCGAGCACACAGGAGCAAAGATAAGCAGCGCAGGTTGATGCGTAGTAAAAAAAAATAATAAATAGACAACTGGTCGACCTCATTAGAAATAAAAACCCAAACGATTGGATAGACAAACAAACAAACATATAAATGTGGAGAGAAGGGCAGTGCGCGCAGGAGCAAAGGTAAACAGCAGACAGACCTGAATCCTTATCTTTACAAGGTCGACCTCAGAACTTTGTTCAGTTTGTCTCGGTGACGGATAATGGAAGGAAGGGCAGGCAACTGGTCGACTTCATTTAAATAAACAAATAAAAAATAAGATAAACTCTCAGGAATAGATAAATAATAACCAAAAAATTGTAAAGTGGAGAAAGCGAGAGCGCGCGAATGCACTCAAGCAAACACAAACAGCACAGCACGATGCGTATTTTTTTATATTGACAAAATAAATAAAAAATAAATCAAAAATAACAATAAGTGGAAAAGGCGAGAGTGTGCGAGCACACAGGAGCAAAGACAAGCAGCGCAGCTTGATGCGCAGCAAAAAAATAATAAATAGACAACTGGTCGACCTCATTAGAAATAAAAACCCAAAAGATTAGATAGACAATCAAACAAACACATAAATGTGGAGAGAAGGGCAGTGCGCTCAGGAGCAAAGGTAAACAGCAGACAGACCTGAATCCTGATCTTTACAAGGTCGACCTCAGAACTTTGTTCAGTTTGTCTCGGTGACGGATAATGGAAGGAAGGGCAGGCAACTGGTCGACTTAATTTAAATAAACAAATAAATAATAAGATAAACTCTCAGGAATAGATAAATAATAACAAAAAAATTGTAAAGTGGAGAAAGCGAGAGCGCGCGAATGCACTCAAGCAAACACAAACAGCACAGCACGATGCGTATTTTTTTTTAAAATTGACAAAATAAATCAAAAATAAATCAAAAATAAAAATAAGTGGAAAAGGGCTGGGGATATAGCCTAGTGGCAAGAGTGCCTGCCTCGGATACACGAGGCCCTAGGTTCGATTCCCCAGCACCACATATACAGAAAACGGCCAGAAGCGGCGCTGTGGTTCAAGTGGCAGAGTGCTAGCCTTGAGCGGGAAGAACCCAGGGACGGTGCTCCGGCCCTGAGTCCAAGGCCCAGGACTGGCCAAAAAAAAAAAAAAAACAAAAACAAAAATAAGTGGAAAAGGCGAGAGTGCGCGAGCACACAGGAGCAAAGACAAGCAGCGCAGCTTGATGCGTAGTAAAAAAAATTATAAATAGACAACTGGTCGACCTCATTAGAAATAAAAACCCAAAAGATTAGATAGACAAACAAACAAACACATAAATGTGGAGAGAAGGGCAGTGCGCGCAGGAGCAAAGGTAAACAGCAGACAGACCTGAATCCTTATCTTCAAAAGGTCGACCTCAGAACTTTGTTCAATTTGTCTCGGTGACGGATAATGGAAGGAAGGGCAGGCAACTGGTCGACTTCATTTAAATAAACAAATAAAAAATAAGATAAACTCTCAGGAATAGATAAATAATAACAAAAAAATTGTAAAGTGGAGAAAGCGAGAGCGCGCGAATGCACTCAAGCAAACACAAACAGCACAGCACGATGCGTATTTTTTTTAAAATTGACAAAATAAATCAAAAATAAATCAAAATAAAAATAAGTGGAAAAGGCGAGAGTGCGCGAGCACACAGGAGCAAAGACAAGCAGCGCAGCTTGATGCGTAGTAAAAAAAATAATAAATAGACAACTGGTCGACCTCATTAGAAATAAAAACCCAAAAGATTACATAGACAAACAAACAAACACATAAATGTGGAGAGAAGGGCAGTGCGCGCAGTAGCAAAGGTAAACAGCAGACAGACCTGAATCCTTATCTTCAAAAGGTCGACCTCAGAACTTTGTTCAATTTGTCTCGGTGACGGATAATGGAAGGAAGGGCAGGCAACTTGTCGACTTCATTTAAATAAACAAATAAAAAATAAGATAAACTCTCAGGAATAGATAAATAATAACAAAAAAATTGTAAAGTGCAGAAAGCGAGAGCGCGCGAATGCACTCAAGCAAACACAAACAGCACAGCACGATGCGTATTTTTTTTAAAATTGACAAAATAAATCAAAAATAAATCAAAAATAACAATAAGTGGAAAAGGCGAGAGTGCGCGAGCACACAGGAGCAAAGACAAGCAGCGAAGCTTGATGCGTAGTAAAAAAAATAATAAATAGACAACTGGTCGACCTCATTAGAAATAAAAACCCAAAAGATTAGATAGACAAACAAACAAACACATAAATGTGGAGAGAAGGGCAGTGAGCGCAGGAGCAAAGGTAAACAGCAGACAGACCTGAATCCTTATCTTTACAAGGTCGACCTCAGAACTTTGTTCAGTTTGTCTCGGTGACGGATAATGGAAGGAAGGGCAGGCAACTGGTCAACTTCATTTAAATAAACAAATAAAAAATAAGATAAACTCTCAGGAATAGATAAATAATAACAAAAAAATTGTAAAGTGGAGAAAGCGAGAGCGCGCGAATGCACTCAAGCAAACACAACAGCACAGCACGATGCGTATTTTTTTTTAAATTGACAAAATAAATCAAAAATAAAAATAAGTGGAAAAGGGCTGGGGATATAGCCTAGTGGCAAGAGTGCCTGCCTCGGATACACGAGGCCCTAGGTTCGATTCCCCAGCACCACATATACAGAAAACGGCCAGAGGCGGCGCTGTGGCTCAAGTGGCAGAGTGCTAGCCTTGAGCGGGAAGAACCCAGGGACGGTGCTCCGGCCCTGAGTCCAAGGCCCAGGACTGGCCAAAAAAAAAAAAAAACAAAAACAAAAATATGTGGAAAAGGCGAGAGTGCGCGAACACACAGGAGCAAAGACAAGCAGCGCAGCTTGATGCGTAGTAAAAAAAATAATAAATAGACAACTGGTCGACCTCATTAGAAATAAAAACCCAAAAGATTAGATAGACAAACAAACAAACACATAAATGTGGAGAGAAGGGCAGTGCGCGCAGGAGCAAAGGTAAACAGCAGACAGACCTGAATCCTTATCTTTACAAGGTCGATCTCAGAACTTTGTTCAGTTTGTCTCGGTGAGGGATAATGAAAGGAAGGGCAGGCAACTGGTCGACTTCATTTAAATAAACAAATGAAAAATAAGATAAACTCTCAGGAATAGATAAATAATAACAAAAAAATTGTAAAGTGCAGAAAGCGAGAGCGCGCGAATGCACTCAAGCAAACACAAACAGCACAGCACTATGCGTATTTTTTTTAAAATTGACAAAATAAACCAAAAATAAATAAAAAATAAAAATAAGTGGAAAAGGCGAGAGTGCGCGAGCACACAGGAGCAAAGACAAGCAGCGCAGCTCGATGTGTAGTAAAAAAAAATAATAAATAGACAACTGGTCGACCTCATTAGAAATAAAAACCCAAAAGATTAGATAGACAAACAAACAAACACATAAATGTGGAGAGAAGGGCTGTGCGCGCAGGAGCAAAGGTAAACAGCAGACAGACCTGAATCCTTATCTTTACAAGGTCGACCTCAGAACTTTGTTCAGTTTGTCTCGGTGACGGATAATGGAAGGAAGGGCAGGCAACTGGTCGACTTCATTTAAATAAACAAATAAAAAATAAGATAAACTCTCAGGAATAGATAAATAATAACAAAAAAATTGTAAAGTGGAGAAAGCGAGAGCGCGCGAATGCACTCAAGCAAACACACACAGCACAGCACGATGCGTATTTTTTTTTAAATTGACAAAATAAATAAAAAATAAATCAAAAATAAAAATAAGTGGAAAAAGCGAGAGTGCGCAAGCACACAGGAGCAAAGACAAGCAGCGCAGCTTGATGCGTAGTAAAAAAAATAATAAATAGACAACTGGTCGACCTCATTAGAAATAAAAACCCAAAAGATTAGATAGACAAACAAACAAACACATAAATGTGGAGAGAAGGGCAGTGCGCGCAGGAGCAAAGGTAAACAGCAGACAGACCTGAATCCTTATCTTTACAAGGTCGACCTCAGCAATTTTTTTCAGTTTGTCTCGGTGACGGATAATGGAAGAAGGGCAGGCAACTGGTCGACTTCATTTAAATAAACAAATAAAAAATAAGATAAACTCTCAGGAATAGATAAATAATAACAAAAAACTTGTAAAGTGGAGAAAGCGAGAGCGCGCGAATGCACTCAAGCAAACACAAACAGCACAGCACGATGCGTATTTTTTTTTAAATTGACAAAATAAATAAAAAATAAATAAAAAATAAAAATAAGTGGAAAAGGCGAGAGTGCGCGAGCACACAGGAGCAAAGACAAGCAGCGCAGCTTGATGCGTAGTAAAAAAAATAATAAATAGACAACTGGTCGACCTCATTAGAAATAAAAACCCAAAAGATTAGATAGACAAACAAACAAACACATAAATGTGGAGAGAAGGGCAGTGCGCGCAGGAGCAAATGTAAACAGCAGACAGACCTGAATCCTTATCTTTACAGGGTCGACCTCAGAACTTTGTTCAGTTTGTCTCGGTGACGGATAATGGAAGGAAGGGCAGGCAACTGGTCGACTTCATTTAAATAAACAAATAAAAAATAAGATAAACTCTCAGGAATAGATAAATAATAACAAAAAATTGTAAAGTGCAGAAAGCGAGAGCGCGCGAATGCACTCAAGCAAACACAAACAGCACAGCACGATGCGTATTTTTTTTTAAATTGACATAATAAATCAAAAATAAATCAAAAATAAAAATAAGTGGAAAAGGCGAGAGTGCGCGAGCACACAGGAGCAAAGACAAGCAGCGCAGCTTGATGCGTAGTAAAAAAAATAATAAATAGACAACTGGTCGACCTCATTAGAAATAAAAACCCAAAAGATTAGATAGACAAACAAACAAACACATAAATGTGGAGAGAAGGGCAGTGCGCGCAGGAGCAAAGGTAAACAGCAGACAGACCTGAATCCTTATCTTTACAAGGTCGACTCTCAGAACTTTGTTCAGTTTGTCTCGGTGAGGGATAATGAAGGAAGGGCAGGCAACTGGTCGACTTCATTTAAATAAACAAATGAAAAAATAAGATAAACTCTCAGGAATAGATAAATAATAACAAAAAAATTGTAAGGAGAAAGCGAGAGCGCGCGAATGCACTCAAGCAAACACAAACAGCACAGCACGATGCGTATTTTTTTTTAAATTGACAAAATAAATCAAAAATAAATCAAAAATAAAAATAAGTGGAAAAGGCGAGAGTGCGCGAGCACACAGGAGCAAAGACAAGCAGCGCAGCTTGATGCGTAGTAAAAAAAATAATAAATAGACAACTGGTCGACCTCATTAGAAATAAAAACCCAAAAGATTAGATAGACAAACAAACAAACACATAAATGGGGAGAGAAGGGCAGTGCGCGCAGGAGCAAAGGTAAACAGCAGACAGACCTGAATCCTTATCTTTACAAGGTCGACCTCAGTACTTTGTTCAGTTTGTCTCGGTGACGGATAATGGAAGGAAGGGCAGGCAACTGGTCGACTTCATTTAAATAAACAAATAAAAAATAAGATAAACTCTCAGGAATAGATAAATAATAACAAAAAAATTGTAAAGTGGAGGAAGCGAGAGCGCGCGAATGCACTCAAGCAAACACAAACAGCACAGCACGATGCGTATTTTTTTTTAAATTGACAAAATAAATCAAAAATAAATCAAAAATAAAAATAAGTGGAAAAGGCGAGAGTGCGCGAGCACACAGGAGCAAAGACAAGCAGCGCAGCTTGATGCGTAGTAAAAAAAATAATAAATAGACAACTGGTCGACCTCATTAGAAATAAAATCCCAAAAGATTACATAGACAAACAAACAAACACATAAATGTGGAGAGAAGGGCTGTGCGCGCAGGAGCAAAGGTAAACAGCAGACAGACCTGAATCCTTATCTTTACAAGGTCGACCTCAGAACTTTGTTCAGTTTGTCTCGGTGACGGATAATGGAAGGAAGGGCAGGCAACTGGTCGACTTCATTTAAATAAACAAATAAAAAATAAGATAAACTCTCAGGAATAGATAAATAATAAGAAAAAAATTGTAAAGTGAAGAAAGCGAGAGCGCGCGAATGCACTCAAGCAAACACAAACAGCACAGCACGATGCGTATTTTTTAATAAATTGACAAAATAATTTAAAAATAAAAATAAGTGGAAAAGGTGAGAGTGCGCGAGCACACAGGAGGAAAGACAAGCAGCGCAGCTTGATGCGTAGTAAAAAAAATAATAAATAGACAACTGGTCGACCTCATTAGTAATAAAAACCCAAATGATTAGATAAACAAACAAACACATAAATGTTGAGAGAAGGGCAGTGCGCGCAGGAGCAACGGTAAACAGCAGACAGACCTGAATCCTTATCTTTACAAGGTCGACCTCAGAACTTTGTTCAGTTTGTCTCGGTGACGGATAATGGAAGGAAGGGCAGGCAACTGGTCGACTTCATTTAAATAAACAAATAAAAAATAAGATAAACTCTCAGGAATAGATAAATAATAACAAAAAAATTGTAAAGTGGAGAAAGCGAGAGCGCGCGAATGCACTCAAGCAAACACAAACAGCACAGCACGATGCGTATTTTTTTTTTAAATTGACAAATTAATTGAAAAATAAATCAAAAATAAAAATAAGTGGAAAAGGCGAGAGTGCGCGAGCACACAGGAGCAAAGACAAGCAGCGCAGCTTGATGCGTAGTAAAAAAAAATAATAAATAGACAACTGGTCGATCTCATTAGAAATAAATACCCAAAAGATTAGATAGACAAACAAACAAACACATAAATGTGGAGGGAAGGGCAGTGCGCGCAGGAGCAAAGGTAAACAGCAGACAGACCTGAATCCTTATCTTTACAAGGTCGACCTCAGAACTTTGTTCAGTTTGTCTCGGTGACGGATAATGGAAGGAAGGGCAGGCAACTGGTCGACTTCATTTAAATAAACAAATAAAAAATAAGATAAACTCTCAGGAATAGATAAATAATAACAAAAAAATTGTAAAGTGGAGAAAGCGAGAGCGCGCGAATGCACTCAAGTAAACACAAACAGCACAGCACGATGCGTATTTTTTTTTAAATTGACAAAATAAATCAAAAATAAATCAAAAATAAAAATAAGTGGAAAAGGCGAGAGTGCGCGATCACACAGGAGCAAAGACAAGCAGCGCAGCTTGATGCGTAGTAAAAAAAATAATAAATAGACAACTGGTCGACCTCATTAGAAATAAAAACCCAAAAGATTACATAGACAAACAAACAAACACATAAATGTGGAGAGAAGGGCAGTGCGCGCAGGAGCAAAGGTAAA
>NW_025958597.1:0-38128 GCF_023159225.1 Perognathus longimembris pacificus | reverse complement strand
CAGCAGACAGACCTGAATCCTTATCTTTACAAGGTCGACCTCAGAACTTTGTTCAGTTTGTCTCGGTGACGGATAATGGAAGGAAGGGCAGGCAACTGGTCGACTTCATTTAAATAAACAAATAAAAAATAAGATAAACTCTCAGGAATAGATAAATAATAACAAAAAAATTGTAAAGTGGAGAAAGCGAGAGCGCGCGAATGCACTCAAGCAAACACAAACAGCACAGCACGATGCGTATTTTTTTTAAAAGTTGACAAAATAAATCAAAAATAAATCAAAATAAAAATAAGTGGAAAAGGCGAGAGTGCGCGAGCACACAGGAGCAAAGACAAGCAGCGCAGCTTGATGCGTAGTAAAAAAAATAATAGACAACTGGTCGACCTCATTAGAAATAAAAACCAAAAGATTAGATAGACAAACAAACAAACACATAAATGTGGAGAGAAGGGCAGTGCGCGCAGTAGCAAAGGTAAACAGCAGACAGACCTGAATCCTTATCTTTACAAGGTCGACCTCAGAACTTTGTTCAGTTTGTCTCGGTGACGGATAATGGAAGGAAGGGCAGGCAACTGGTCGACTTCATTTAAATAAACAAATAAAAAATAAGATAAACTCTCAGGAATAGATAAATAATAACAAAAAAATTGTAAAGTGGAGAAAGCGAGAGCGCGCGAATGCACTCAAGCAAACACAAACAGCACAGCACGATGCGTATTTTTTTTAAAGTTGACAAAATAATCAAAAATAAATCAAAAATAAAATAAGTGGAAAAGGCGAGAGTGCGCGAGCACACAGGAGCAAAGACAAGCAGCGCAGCTTGATGTGTAGTAAAAAAAATAAATAGACAACTGGTCGACCTCATTAGAAATAAAAACCCAAAAGATTAGATAGACAAACAAACAAACACATAAATGTGGAGAGAAGGGCAGTGCGCGCAGGAGCAAAGGTAAACAGCAGACAGACCTGAATCCTTATCTTTACAAGGTCGACCTCAGAACTTTGTTCAGTTTGTCTCGGTGACGGATAATGGAAGGAAGGGCAGGCAACTGGTCGAATTCATTTAAATAAACAAATAAAAATAAGATAAACTCTCAGGAATAGATAAATAATAACAAAAAAATTGTAAAGTTGAGAAAGCGAGAGCGCGCGAATGCACTCAAGCAAACACAAACAGCACAGCACGATGAATTTTTTTTTAAAATTGACAAAATAAATCAAAAATAAATCAAAAATAAAAATAAGTGGAAAATGCGAGAGTGCGCGAGCATACAGGAGCAAAGACAAGCAGCACAGCTTGATGCGTAGTAAAAAAAATAATAAATAGACAACTGGTCGACCTCATTAGAAATAAAAACCCAAAAGATTAGATAGACAAACAAACAAACACATAAATGTGGAAAGAAGGGTAGTGCGGGCAGGAGCAAAGTAAACAGCAGACATCCTTAATCCTCATGTTACAAGGTCGACCTCAGAACTTTGTTCAGTTTGTCTCGGTGACGGATAATAGAAGGAAGGGCAGGCAACTGGTCGACTTCATTTAAATAAACAAATAAAAAATAAGATAAACTCTCAGGAATAGATAAATAATACAAAAAAATTGTAAAGTGGAGAAAGCGAGAGCGCGAGATTGCACTCAAGCAAACACAAACAGCACAGCACGATGCGGTTTTTTTTTTAAATTGACAAAATAAATCAAAAATAAATCAAAAATAAAAATAAGTGGAAAAGGCGAGAGTGCGCGAGCACACAGGAGCAAAGACAAGCAGCGCAGCTTGATGCGTAGTAAAAAAAATAATAAATAGACAACTGGTCGACCTCATTAGAAATAAAAACCCAAAAGATTAGATAGACAAACAAACAAACACATAAATGTGGAGAGAAGGGCAGTGCGCGCAGGAGCAAAGGTAAACAGCAGACAGACCTGAATCCTTATCTTTACAAGGTCGACCTCAGAACTTTGTTCAGTTTGTCTCGGTGACGGATAATGGAAGGAAGGGCAGGCAACTGGTCGACTTCATTTAAATAAACAAATAAAAAATAAGATAAACTCTCAGGAATAGATAAATAATAACAAAAAAATTGTAAAGTGGAGAAAGCGAGAGCGCGCGAATGCACTCAAGCAAACACAAACAGCACAGCACGATGCGTATTTTTTTTAAAGTTGACAAAATAAATAAAAAATAAATCAAAAATAAAAATAAGTGGAAAAGGCGAGAGTGCGCGAGCACACAGGAGCAAAGACAAGCAGCGCAGCTTGATGCGTAGTAAAAAAAATAATAAATAGACAACTGGTCGACCTCATTAGAAATAAAAACCCAAAAGATTAGATAGACAAACAAACAAACACATAAATGTGGAGAGAAGGGCAGTGCGCGCAGGAGCAAAGGTAAACAGCAGACAGACCTGAATCCTTATCTTTACAAGGTCGACCTCAGAACTTTGTTCAGTTTGTCTCGGTGACGGATAATGGAAGGAAGGGCAGGCAACTGGTCGACTTCATTTAAATAAACAAATAAAAAATAAGATAAACTCTCAGGAATAGATAAATAATAACAAAAAAATTGTAAAGTGGAGAAAGCGAGAGCGCGCGAATGCACTCAAGCAAACACAAACAGCACAGCACGATGCGTATTTTTTTTAAAATTGACAAAATAAATCAAAAATAAATCAAAAATAAAAATAAGTGGAAAAGGCGAGAGTGCGCGAGCACACAGGAGCAAAGACAAGCAGCGCAGCTTGATGCGTAGTAAAAAAAATAATAAATAGACAACTGGTCGACCTCATTAGAAATAAAAACCCAAAAGATTAGATAGACAAACAAACAAACACATAAATGTGGAGAGAAGGGCAGTGCGCGCAGGAGCAAAGGTAAACAGCAGACAGACCTGAATCCTTATCTTTACAAGGTCGACCTCAGAACTTTGTTCAGTTTGTCTCGGTGACGGATAATGGAAGGAAGGGCAGGCAACTGGTCGACTTCATTTAAATAAACAAATAAAAAATAAGATAAACTCTCAGGAATAGATAAATAATAACAAAAAAATTGTAAAGTGGAGAAAGCGAGAGCGCGCGAATGCACTCAAGCAAACACAAACAGCACAGCACGATGCGTATTTTTTTTTAAAATTGACAAAATAAATCAAAAATAAATCAAAAATAAAAATAAGTGGAAAAGGCGAGAGTGCGCGAGCACACAGGAGCAAAGACAAGCAGCGCAGCTTGATGCGTAGTAAAAAAAATAATAAATAGACAACTGGTCGACCTCATTAGAAATAAAACCCAAAAGATTAGATAGACAAACAAACAAACACATAAATGTGGAGAGAAGGGCAGTGCGCGCAGGAGCAAAGGTAAACAGCAGACAGACCTGAATCCTTATCTTTACAAGGTCGACCTCAGAACTTTGTTCAGTTTGTCTCGGTGACGGATAATGGAAGGAAGGGCAGGCAACTGGTCGACTTCATTTAAATAAACAAATAAAAAATAAGATAAACTCTCAGGAATAGATAAATAATAACAAAAAAATTGTAAAGTGGAGAAAGCGAGAGCGCGCGAATGCACTCAAGCAAACACAAACAGCACAGCACGATGCGTATTTTTTTTTAAATTGACAAAATAAATCAAAATAAATCAAAAATAAAAATAAGTGGAAAAGGCGAGAGTGCGCGAGCACACAGGAGCAAAGACAAGCAGCGCAGCTTGATGCGTAGTAAAAAAAATAATAAATAGACAACTGGTCGACCTCATTAGAAATAAAAACCCAAAAGATTAGATAGACAAACAAACAAACACATAAATGTGGAGAGAAGGGCAGTGCGCGCAGGAGCAAAGGTAAACAGCAGACAGACCTGAATCCTTATCTTTACAAGGTCGACCTCAGAACTTTGTTCAGTTTGTCTCGGTGACGGATAATGGAAGGAAGGGCAGGCAACTGGTCGACTTCATTTAAATAAACAAATAAAAAATAAGATAAACTCTCAGGAATAGATAAATAATAACAAAAAAATTGTAAAGTGGAGAAAGCGAGAGCGCGCGAATGCACTCAAGCAAACACAAACAGCACAGCACGATGCGTATTTTTTTTTAAAAAATTGACAAAATAAATCAAAAATAAATCAAAAATAAAAATAAGTGGAAAAGGCGAGAGTGCGCGAGCACACAGGAGCAAAGACAAGCAGCGCAGCTTGATGCGTAGTAAAAAAAAATAATAAATAGACAACTGGTCGACCTCATTAGAAATAAAAACCCAAAAGATTAGATAGACAAACAAACAAACACATAAATGTGGAGAGAAGGGCAGTGCGCGCAGGAGCAAAGGTAAACAGCAGACAGACCTGAATCCTTATCTTTACAAGGTCGACCTCAGAACTTTGTTCAGTTTGTCTCGGTGACGGATAATGGAAGGAAGGGCAGGCAACTGGTCGACTTCATTTAAATAAACAAATAAAAAATAAGATAAACTCTCAGGAATAGATAAATAATAACAAAAAAATTGTAAAGTGGAGAAAGCGAGAGCGCGCGAATGCACTCAAGCAAACACAAACAGCACAGCACGATGCGTATTTTTTTTTAAATTGACAAAATAAATCAAAATAAATCAAAAATAAAAATAAGTGGAAAAGGCGAGAGTGCGCGAGCACACAGGAGCAAAGACAAGCAGCGCAGCTTGATGCGTAGTAAAAAAAATAATAAATAGACAACTGGTCGACCTCATTAGAAATAAAAACCCAAAAGATTAGATAGACAAACAAACAAACACATAAATGTGGAGAGAAGGGCAGTGCGCGCAGGAGCAAAGGTAAACAGCAGACAGACCTGAATCCTTATCTTTACAAGGTCGACCTCAGAACTTTGTTCAGTTTGTCTCGGTGACGGATAATGGAAGGAAGGGCAGGCAACTGGTCGACTTCATTTAAATAAACAAATAAAAAATAAGATAAACTCTCAGGAATAGATAAATAATAACAAAAAAATTGTAAAGTGGAGAAAGCGAGAGCGCGCGAATGCACTCAAGCAAACACAAACAGCACAGCACGATGCGTATTTTTTTAAAAAATTGACAAAATAAATCAAAAATAAATCAAAAATAAAAATAAGTGGAAAAGGCGAGAGTGCGCGAGCACACAGGAGCAAAGACAAGCAGCGCAGCTTGATGCGTAGTAAAAAAAATAATAAATAGACAACTGGTCGACCTCATTAGAAATAAAAACCCAAAAGATTAGATAGACAAACAAACAAACACATAAATGTGGAGAGAAGGGCAGGGCGCGCAGGAGCAAAGGTAAACAGCAGACAGACCTGAATCCTTATCTTTACAAGGTCGACCTCAGAACTTTGTTCAGTTTGTCTCGGTGACGGATAATGGAAGGAAGGGCAGGCAACTGGTCGACTTCATTTAAATAAATAAAAAATAAGATAAACTCTCAGGAATAGATAAATAATAACAAAAAAATTGTAAAGTGGAGAAAGCGAGACCGGGCGAATGCACTCAAGCAAACACAAACAGCACAGCACGATGCGTATTTTTTTTTAAAATTGACAAAATAAATCAAAAATAAAAATAAGTGGAAAAGGCGAGAGTGCGCGAGCACACAGGAGCAAAGACAAGCAGCGCAGCTTGATGTGTAGTAAAAAAAATAATAAATAGACAACTGGTCGACCTCATTAGAAATAAAAACCCAAAAGATTAGATAGACAAACAAACAAACACATAAATGTGGAGAGAAGGGCAGTGTGCGCAGGAGCAAAGGTAAACAGCAGACAGACCTGAATCCTTATCTTTACAAGGTCGACCTCAGAACTTTGTTCAGTTTGTCTCGGTGACGGATAATGGAAGGAAGGGCAGGCAACTGGTCGACTTCATTTAAATAAACAAATAAAAAATAAGATAAACTCTCAGGAATAGATAAATAATAACAAAAAAATTGTAAAGTGGAGAAAGCGAGAGCGCGCGAATGCACTCAAGCAAACACAAACAGCACAGCACGATGCGTATTTTTTTTTAAAATTGACAAAATAAATCAAAAATAAATCAAAAATAAAAATAAGTGGAAAAGGCGAGAGTGCGCGAGCACACAGGAGCAAAGACAAGCAACACAGCTTGATGCGTAGTAAAAAAAATAATAAATAGACAACTGGTCGACCTCATTAGAAATAAAAACCCAAAAGATTAGATAGACAAACAAACAAACACATAAATGTGGAGAGAAGGGCAGTGCGCGCAGGAGCAAAGGTAAACAGCAGACAGACCTGAATCCTTATCTTTACAAGGTCGACCTCAGAACTTTGTTCAGTTTGTCTCGGTGACGGATAATGGAAGGAAGGGCAGGCAACTGGTCGACTTCATTTAAATAAACAAATAAAAAATAAGATAAACTCTCAGGAATAGATAAATAATAACAAAAAAATTGTAAAGTGGAGAAAGCGAGAGCGCGCGAATGCACTCAAGCAAACACAAACAGCACAGCACGATGCGTATTTTTTTTAAAATTGACAAAATAAATCAAAAATAAAAATAAGTGGAAAAGGCGAGAGTGCGCGAGCACACAGGAGCAAAGACAAGCAGCGCAGCTTGATGCGTAGTAAAAAAAATAATAAATAGACAACTGGTCGACCTCATTAGAAATAAAAACCCAAAAGATTAGATAGACAAACAAACAAACACATAAATGTGGAGAGAAGGCAGTGTGCGCCAGGAGCAAAGGTAAACAGCAGACAGACCTGAATCCTTATCTTTACAAGGTCGACCTCAGAACTTTGTTCAGTTTGTCTCGGTGACGGATAATGGAAGGAAGGGCAGGCAACTGGTCGACTTCATTTAAATAAACAAATAAAAAATAAGATAAACTCTCAGGAATAGATAAATAATAACAAAAAAATTGTAAAGTGGAGAAAGCGAGAGCGCGCGAATGCACTCAAGCAAACACAAACAGCACAGCACGATGTTTTTTTTTTTAAATTGACAAAATAAATCAAAAATAAATCAAAAATAAAAATAAGTGGAAAAGGCGAGAGTGCGCGAGCACACAGGAGCAAAGACAAGCAGCGCAGCTTGATGCGTAGTAAAAAAAATAATAAATAGACAACTGGTCGACCTCATTAGAAATAAAAACCCAAAAGATTAGATAGACAAACAAACAAACACATAAATGTGGTAGAGAAGGGCAGTGCGGCAGGAGCAAAGGTAAACAGCAGACAGACCTGAATCCTTATCTTTACAAGGTCGACCTCAGAACTTTGTTCAGTTTGTCTCGGTGACGGATAATGGAAGGAAGGGCAGGCAACTGGTCGACTTCATTTAAATAAACAAATAAAAAATAAGATAAACTCTCAGGAATAGATAAATAATAACAAAAAAATTGTAAAGTGGAGAAAGCGAGAGCGCGCGAATGCACTCAAGCAAACACAAACAGCACAGCACGATGCGTATTTTTTTTTAAATTGACAAAATAAATCAAAAATAAATCAAAAATAAAAATAAGTGGAAAAGGCGAGAGTGCGCGAGCACACAGGAGCAAAGACAAGCAGCGCAGCTTGATGCGTAGTAAAAAAAATAATAAATAGACAACTGGTCGACCTCATTAGAAATAAAAACCCAAAAGATTAGATAGACAAACAAACAAACACATAAATGTGGAGAGAAGGGCAGTGCGCGCAGGAGCAAAGGTAAACAGCAGACAGACCTGAATCCTTATGTTACAAGGACGACCTCAGAACTTTGTTCAGTTTGTCTCGGTGACGGATAATAGAAGGAAGGTCAGGCAACTGGTCGACTTCATTTAAATAAACAAATAAAAAATAAGATAAACTCTCAGGAATAGATAAATAATAACAAAAAAATTGTAAAGTGGAGAAAGCGAGAGCGCGAGATTGCACTCAAGCAAACACAAACAGCACAGCACGATGCGGTTTTTTTTTTTAAATTGACAAAATAAATCAAAATTAAATCAAAAATAAAAATAAGTGGAAAAGGCGAGAGTGCGCGAGCACACAGGAGCAAAGACAAGCAGCGCAGCTTGATGCGTAGTAAAAAAAATAATGAATAGACAACTTTTCGACCTCATTAGAAATAAAAACACAAAAGATTAGATAGACAAACAAACAAACACATAAATGTGTAGAGAAGGGCAGTGCGCGCAGGAGCAAAGGTAAACAGCAGACAGACCTGAATCCTTATCTTTACAAGGTCGACCTCAGAACTTTGTTCAGTTTGTCTTGGTGACTGATAATGGAAGGAAGGGCAGGCAACTGGTCGACTTCATTTAAATAAACAAATAAAAAATAAGATAAACTCTCAGGAATAGATAAATAATAACAAAAAAATTGTAAAGTGGAGAAAGCGAGAGCGCGACAATGCACTCAAGCAAACACAAACAGCACAGCACGATGCGTATTTTTTTTTAAAGTTGACAAAATAAATCAAAAATAAATCAAAAATAAAAATAAGTGGAAAAGGCGAGAGTGCGCGAGCACACAGGAGCAAAGACAAGCAGCGCAGCTTGATGCGTAGTAAAAAAAATAATAAATAGACAACTGGTCGACCTCATTAGAAATAAAAACCCAAAAGATTAGATAGACAAACAAACTAACACATAAATGTGGAGAGAAGGGCAGTGCGCGCAGGAGCAAAGGTAAACAGCAGACAGACCTGAATCCTTATCGTTACAAGGTCGACCTCAGTACTTTGTTCAGTTTGTCTCGGTGACGGATAATGGAAGGAAGGGCAGGCAACTGGTCGACTTCATTTAAATAAAGAAATAAAAAATAAGATAAACTCTCAGGAATAGATAAATAATAACAAAAAAATTGTAAAGTGGAGAAAGCGAGAGCGCGCGAATGCACTCAAGCAAACACAAACAGCACAGCACGATGCATATTTTTTTAAATATTGACAAAATAAATCAAAAATAAATCAAAAATAAAAATAAGTGGAAAATGCGAGAGTGCGCGAGCACACAGGAGCAAAGACAAGCAGCGCAGCTTGATGCGTAGTAAAAAAAATAATAAATAGACAACTGTTCGACCTCATTAGAAATAAAAACCCAAAAGATTAGATAGACAAACAAACAAACACTTAAATATGGAGGGAAGGGCAGTGCGGGCAGGAGCAAAGGTAAACAGCAGACAGACCTGAATCCTTATGTTTACAAGGTCGACCTCAGAACTTTGTTCAGTTTGTCTCGGTGACGGATAATAGAAGGAAGTGCAGGCAACTGGTCGACTTCATTTAAATAAACAAATAAAAAATAAGATAAACTCTCAGGAATAGATAAATAATAACAAAAAAATTGTAAAGTGGAGAAAGCGAGAGCGCGCGAATGCACTCAAGCAAACACAAACAGCACAGCACGATGCGTATTTTTTTTAAAATTGACAAAATAAATCAAAATTAAATCAAAAATAAAAATAAGTGGAAAAGGCGAGAGTGTGCCAGCACACAGGAGCAAAGACAAGCAGCGCAGCTTGATGCGTATTAAAAAAAATAATAAATAGACAACTGGTCGACCTCATTAGAAATAAAAACCCAAAAGATTAGATAGACAAACAAACAAACACATAAATGTGGAGAGAAGGGCAGTGCGCGCAGGAGCAAAGGTAAACAGCAGACAGACCTGAATCCTTATCTTTACAAGGTCGACCTCAGAACTTTGTTCAGTTTGTCTCGGTGACGGATAATGGAAGGAAGGGCAGGCAACTGGTCGACTTCATTTAAATAAACAAATAAAAAATAAGATAAACTCTCAGGAATAGATAAATAATAACAAAAAAATTGTAAAGTGGAGAAAGCGAGAGCGCGCGAATGCACTCAAGCAAACACAAACAGCACAGCACGATGCGTATTTTTTTTAAAGTTGACAAAATAAATCAAAAATAAATCAAAAATAAAAATAAGTGGAAAAGGCGAGAGTGCGCGAGCACACAGGAGCAAAGACAAGCAGCGCAGCTTGATGCGTAGTAAAAAAAATAATAAATAGACAACTGGTCGACCTCATTAGAAATAAAAACCCAAAAGATTAGATAGACAAACAAACAAACACATAAATGTGGAGAGAAGGGCAGTGCGCGCAGGAGCAAAGGTAAACAGCAGACAGACCTGAATCCTTATCTTTACAAGGTCGACCTCAGAACTTTGTTCAGTTTGTCTCGGTGACGGATAATGGAAGGAAGGGCAGGCAACTGGTCGACTTCATTTAAATAAACAAATAAAAATAAGATAAACTCTCAGGAATAGATAAATAATAACAAAATTTGTAAAGTGGAGAAAGCGAGAGCGCGCGAATGCACTCAAGCAAACACAAACAGCACAGCACGATGCGTATTTTTTTTTAAATTGACAAAATAAATCAAAAATAAATCAAAAATAAAAATAAGTGGAAAAGGCGAGAGTGCGCGAGCACACAGGAGCAAAGACAAGCAGCGCAGCTTGATGCGTAGTAAAAAAAATAATAAATAGACAACTGGTCGACCTCATTAGAAATAAAAACCCAAAAGATTAGATAGACAAACAAACAAACACATAAATGTGGAGAGAAGGGCAGTGCGGGCAGGAGCAAAGGTAAACAGCAGACAGACCTGAATCCTTATCTTTACAAGGTCGACCTCAGAACTTTGTTCAGTTTGTCTCGGTGACGGATAATAGAAGGAAGGGCAGGCAACTGGTCGACTTCATTTAAATAAACAAATAAAAAATAAGATAAACTCTCAGGAATAGATAAATAATAACAAAAAAATTGTAAAGTGGAGAAAGCGAGAGCGCGCGAATGCACTCAGCAAACACAAACAGCACAGCACGATGCGTATTTTTTTTTAAATTGACAAAATAAATCAAAAATAAATCAAAAATAAAAATAAGTGGAAAAGGCGAGAGTGCGCGAGCACACAGGAGCAAAGACAAGCAGCGCAGCTTGATGCGTAGTAAAAAAAATAATAAATAGACAACTGGTCGACCTCATTAGAAATAAAAACCCAAAAGATTAGATAGACAAACAAACAAACACATAAATGTGGAGAGAAGGGCAGTGCGCGCAGGAGCAAAGGTAAACAGCAGACAGACCTGAATCCTTATCTTTACAAGGTCGACCTCAGAACTTTGTTCAGTTTGTCTCGGTGACGGATAATGGAAGGAAGGGCAGGCAACTGGTCGAACTTCATTTAAATAAACAAATAAAAAATAAGATAAACTCTCAGGAATAGATAAATAATAACAAAAAAATTGTAAAGTGGAGAAAGCGAGAGCGCGCGAATGCACTCAAGCAAACACAAACAGCACAGCACGATGCGTATTTTTTTTAAAATTGACAAAATAAATCAAAAATAAATCAAAAATAAAAATAAGTGGAAAAGGCGAGAGTGCGCGAGCACACAGGAGCAAAGACAAGCAGCGCAGCTTGATGCGTAGTAAAAAAAATAATAAATAGACAACTGGTCGACCTCATTAGAAATAAAAACCCAAAAGATTAGATAGACAAACAAACAAACACATAAATGTGGAGAGAAGGGCAGTGCGCGCAGGAGCAAAGGTAAACAGCAGACAGACCTGAATCCTTATCTTTACAAGGTCGACCTCAGAACTTTGTTCAGTTTGTCTCGGTGACGGATAATGGAAGGAAGGGCAGGCAACTGGTCGACTTCATTTAAATAAACAAATAAAAAATAAGATAAACTCTCAGGAATAGATAAATAATAACAAAAAAATTGTAAAGTGGAGAAAGCGAGAGCGCGAGATTGCAATCACGCAAACACAAACAGCACAGCACGATGCGGTTTTTTTTTTAAATTGACAAAATAAATCAAAAATAAATCAAAAATAAAAATAAGTGGAAAAGGCGAGAGTGCGCGAGCACACAGGAGCAAAGACAAGCAGCGCAGCTTGATGCGTAGTAAAAAAAATAATAAATAGAGAACTGGTCGACCTCATTAGAAATAAAAACCCAAAAGATTAGATAGACAAACAAACACATAAATGTGGAGAGAAGGGCAGTGCGCGCAGGAGCAAAGGTAAACAGCAGACAGACCTGAATCCTTATCTTTACAAGGTCGACCTCAGAACTTTGTTCAGTTTGTCTCGGTGACGGATAATGGAAGGAAGGGCAGGCAACTGGTCAACTTCATTTAAATAAACAAATAAAAAATAAGATAAACTCTCAGGAATAGATAAATAATAACAAAAAAATTGTAAAGTGGAGAAAGCGAGAGCGCGCGAATGCACTCAAGCAAACACAAACAGCACAGCACGATGCGTATTTTTTTTTAAAATTGACAAAATAAATCAAAATTAAATCAAAAATAAAAATAAGTGGAAAAGGCGAGAGTGCGGGAGCACACACGAGCAAAGACAAGCAGCGCAGCTTGATGCGTAGTAAAAAAAATAATAAATAGACAACTGGTCGACCTCATTAGAAATAAAAACCCAAAAGATTAGATAGACAAACAAACAAACACATAAATGTGGAGAGAAGGGCAGTGCGCGCAGGAGCAAAGGTAAACAGCAGACAGACCTGAATCCTTATCTTTACAAGGTCGACCTCAGAACTTTGTTCAGTTTGTCTCGGTGACGGATAATGGAAGGAAGGGCAGGCAACTGGTCGACTTCATTTAAATAAACAAATAAAAAATAAGATAAACTCTCAGGAATAGATAAATAATAACAAAAAATTGTAAAGTGGAGAAAGCGAGAGCGCGCGAATGCACTCAAGGAAACACAAACAGCACAGCACGATGCGTATTTTTTTTTAAAGTTGACAAAATAAATCAAAAATAAATCAAAAATAAAAATAAGTGGAAAAGGCGAGAGTGCGCGAGCACACAGGAGCAAAGACAAGCAGCGCAGCTTGATGTGTAGTAAAAAAAATAATAAATAGACAACTGGTCGACCTCATTAGAAATAAAAACCCAAAAGATTAGATAGACGAACAAACAAACACATAAATGTGGAGAGAAGGGCAGTGCGCGCAGGAGCAAAGGTAAACAGCAGACAGACCTGAATCCTTATCTTTACAAGGTCGACCTCAGAACTTTGTTCAGTTTGTCTCGGTGACGGATAATGGAAGGAAGGGCAGGCAACTGGTCGAATTCATTTAAATAAACAAATAAAAATAAGATAAACTCTCAGGAATAGATAAATAATAACAAAAAAATTGTAAAGTGGAGAAAGCGAGAGCGCGCGAATGCACTCAAGCAAACACAAACAGCACAGCACGATGAATTTTTTTTTAAAATTGACAAAATAAATCAAAAATAAATCAAAAATAAAAATAAGTGGAAAATGCGAGAGTGCGCGAGCATACAGGAGCAAAGACAAGCAGCACAGCTTGATGCGTAGTAAAAAAAATAATAAATAGACAACTGGTCGACCTCATTAGAAATAAAAACCCAAAAGATTAGATAGACAAACAAACAAACACATAAATGTGGAAAGAAGGGTAGTGCGGGCAGGAGCAAAGTAAACAGCAGACATCCTTAATCCTTATGTTACAAGGTCGACCTCAGAACTTTGTTCAGTTTGTCTCGGTGACGGATAATAGAAGGAAGGGCAGGCAACTGGTCGACTTCATTTAAATAAACAAATAAAAAATAAGATAAACTCTCAGGAATAGATAAATAATAACAAAAAAATTGTAAAGTGGAGAAAGGGAGACCGGGCGAATGCACTCAAGCAAACACAAAGAGCACAGCACGATGAATTTTTTTTTTAAATTGACAAAATAAATCAAAAATAAATCAAAAATAAAAATAAGTGGAAAATGCGAGAGTGCGCGAGCATACAGGAGCAAAGACAAGCAGCACAGCTTGATGCGTAGTAAAAAAAATAATAAATAGACAACTGGTCGACCTCATTAGAAATAAAAACCCAAAAGATTAGATAGACAAACAAACAAACACATAAATGTGGAAAGAAGGGTAGTGCGGGCAGGAGCAAAGGTAAACAGCAGACATCCTTAATCCTTATGTTACAAGGTCGACCTCAGAACTTTGTTCAGTTTGTCTCGGTGACGGATAATAGAAGGAAGGGCAGGCAACTGGTCGACTTCATTTAAATAAACAAATAAAAAATAAGATAAACTCTCAGGAATAGATAAATAATAACAAAAAAATTGTACAGTGGAGAAAGCGAGAGCGCGAGATTGCACTCAAGCAAACACAAACAGCACAGCACGATGCGGTTTTTTTTTTTAAATTGACAAAATAAATCAAAAATAAATCAAAAATAAAAATAAGTGGAAAAGGCGAGAGTGCGCGAGCACACAGGAGCAAAGACAAGCAGCGCAGCTTGATGCGTAGTAAAAAAAATAATAAATAGAGAACTGGTCGACCTCATTAGAAATAAAAACCCAAAAGATTAGATAGACAAACAAACACATAAATGTGGAGAGAAGGGCAGTGCGCGCAGGAGCAAAGGTAAACAGCAGACAGACCTGAATCCTTATCTTTACAAGGTCGACCTCAGAACTTTGTTCAGTTTGTCTCGGTGACGGATAATGGAAGGAAGGGCAGGCAACTGGTCGACTTCATTTAAATAAACAAATAAAAAATAAGATAAACTCTCAGGAATAGATAAATAATAACAAAAAAATTGTAAAGTGGAGAAAGCGAGAGCGCGCGAATGCACTCAAGCAAACACAAACAGCACAGCACGATGCGTATTTTTTTTAAAATTGACAAAATAAATCAAAATTAAATCAAAAATAAAAATAAGTGGAAAAGGCGAGAGTGCGGGAGCACACACGAGCAAAGACAAGCAGCGCAGCTTGATGCGTAGTAAAAAAAATAATAAATAGACAACTGGTCGACCTCATTAGAAATAAAAACCCAAAAGATTAGATAGACAAACAAACAAACACATAAATGTGGAGAGAAGGGCAGTGCGCGCAGGAGCAAAGGTAAACAGCAGACAGACCTGAATCCTTATCTTTACAAGGTCGACCTCAGAACTTTGTTCAGTTTGTCTCGGTGACGGATAATGGAAGGAAGGGCAGGCAACTGGTCGACTTCATTTAAATAAACAAATAAAAAATAAGATAAACTCTCAGGAATAGATAAATAATAACAAAAAAATTGTAAAGTGGAGAAAGCGAGAGCGCGCGAATGCACTCAAGCAAACACAAACAGCACAGCACGATGCGTATTTTTTTTAAAAGTTGACAAAATAAATCAAAAATAAATCAAAAATAAAAATAAGTGGAAAAGGCGAGAGTGCGCGAGCACACAGGAGCAAAGACAAGCAGCGCAGCTTGATGCGTAGTAAAAAAAATAATAAATAGACAACTGGTCGACCTCATTAGAAATAAAAACCCAAAAGATTAGATAGACAAACAAACAAACACATAAATGTGGAGAGAAGGGCAGTGCGCGCAGGAGCAAAGGTAAACAGCAGACAGACCTGAATCCTTATCTTTACAAGGTCGACCTCAGAACTTTGTTCAGTTTGTCTCGGTGACGGATAATGGAAGGAAGGGCAGGCAACTGGTCGACTTCATTTAAATAAACAAATAAAAAATAAGATAAACTCTCAGGAATAGATAAATAATAACAAAAAATTGTAAAGTGGAGAAAGCGAGAGCGCGCGAATGCACTCAAGCAAACACAAACAGCACAGCACGATGCGTATTTTTTTTTAAAGTTGACAAAATAAATCAAAAATAAATCAAAAATAAAAATAAGTGGAAAAGGCGAGAGTGCGCGAGCACACAGGAGCAAAGACAAGCAGCGCAGCTTGATGTGTAGTAAAAAAAATAAATAGACAACTGGTCGACCTCATTAGAAATAAAAACCCAAAAGATTAGATAGACAAACAAACAAACACATAAATGTGGAGAGAAGGGCAGTGCGCGCAGGAGCAAAGGTAAACAGCAGACAGACCTGAATCCTTATCTTTACAAGGTCGACCTCAGAACTTTGTTCAGTTTGTCTCGGTGACGGATAATGGAAGGAAGGGCAGGCAACTGGTCGAATTCATTTAAATAAACAAATAAAAATAAGATAAACTCTCAGGAATAGATAAATAATAACAAAAAAATTGTAAAGTGGAGAAAGCGAGAGCGCGCGAATGCACTCAAGCAAACACAAACAGCACAGCACGATGAATTTTTTTTTAAAATTGACAAAATAAATCAAAAATAAATCAAAAATAAAAATAAGTGGAAAATGCGAGAGTGCGCGAGCATACAGGAGCAAAGACAAGCAGCACAGCTTGATGCGTAGTAAAAAAAATAATAAATAGACAACTGGTCGACCTCATTAGAAATAAAAACCCAAAAGATTAGATAGACAAACAAACAAACACATAAATGTGGAAAGAAGGGTAGTGCGGGCAGGAGCAAAGTAAACAGCAGACATCCTTAATCCTCATGTTACAAGGTCGACCTCAGAACTTTGTTCAGTTTGTCTCGGTGACGGATAATAGAAGGAAGGGCAGGCAACTGGTCGACTTCATTTAAATAAACAAATAAAAAATAAGATAAACTCTCAGGAATAGATAAATAATAACAAAAAAATTGTAAAGTGGAGAAAGCGAGAGCGCGAGATTGCACTCAAGCAAACACAAACAGCACAGCACGATGCGGTTTTTTTTTTTAAATTGACAAAATAAATCAAAAATAAATCAAAAATAAAAATAAGTGGAAAAGGCGAGAGTGCGCGAGCACACAGGAGCAAAGACAAGCAGCGCAGCTTGATGCGTAGTAAAAAAAATAATAAATAGACAACTGGTCGACCTCATTAGAAATAAAAACACAAAAGATTAGATAGACAAACAAACAAACACATAAATGTGGAGAGAAGGGCAGTGCGCGCAGGAGCAAAGGTAAACAGCAGACAGACCTGAATCCTTATCTTTACAAGGTCGACCTCAGAACTTTGTTCAGTTTGTCTTGGTGACGGATAATGGAAGGAAGGGCAGGCAACTGGTCGACTTCATTTAAATAAACAAATAAAAAATAAGATCAACTCTCAGGAATAGATAAATAATAACAAAAAAATTGTAAAGTGGAGAAAGCGAGAGCGCGAATGCACTCAAGCAAACACAAACAGCACAGCACGATGCGTATTTTTTTTTAAAGTTGACAAAATAAATAAAAAATAAATCAAAAATAAAAATAAGTGGAAAAGGCGAGAGTGCGCGAGCACACAGGAGCAAAGACAAGCAGCGCAGCTTGATGCGTAGTAAAAAAAATAATAAATAGACAACTGGTCGACCTCATTAGAAATAAAAACCCAAAAGATTAGATAGACAAACAAACTAACACATAAATGTGGAGAGAAGGGCAGTGCGCGCAGGAGCAAAGGTAAACAGCAGACAGACCTGAATCCTTATCTTTACAAGGTCGACCTCAGAACTTTGTTCAGTTTGTCTCGGTGACGGATAATAGAAGGAAGTGCAGGCAACTGGTCGACTTCATTTAAATAAACAAATAAAAAATAAGATAAACTCTCAGGAATAGATAAATAATAACAAAAAAATTGTAAAGTGGAGAAAGCGAGAGCGCGCGAATGCACTCAAGCAAACACAAACAGCACAGCACGATGCGTATTTTTTTTAAAATTGACAAAATAAATCAAAATTAAATCAAAAATAAAAATAAGTGGAAAAGGCGAGAGTGCGGGAGCACACGAGCAAAGACAAGCAGCGCAGCTTGATGCGTAGTAAAAAAAATAATAAATAGACAACTGGTCGACCTCATTAGAAATAAAAACCCAAAAGATTAGATAGACAAACAAACAAACACATAAATGTGGAGAGAAGGGCAGTGCGCGCAGGAGCAAAGGTAAACAGCAGACAGACCTGAATCCTTATCTTTACAACGTCGACCTCAGAACTTTGTTCAGTTTGTCTCGGTGGCGGATAATGGAAGGAAGGGCAGGCAACTGGTCGACTTCATTTAAATAAACAAATAAAAAATAAGATAAACTCTCAGGAATAGATAAATAATAACAAAAAAATTGTAAAGTGGAGAAAGCGAGAGCGCGCGAATGCACTCAAGCAAACACAAACAGCACAGCACGATGCGTATTTTTTTTAAAAGTTGACAAAATAAATGAAAAATAAATCAAAAATAAAAATAAGTGGAAAAGGCGAGAGTGCGCGAGCACACAGGAGCAAAGACAAGCAGCGCAGCTTGATGCGTAGTAAAAAAAATAATAAATAGACAACTGGTCGACCTCATTAGAAATAAAAACCCAAAAGATTAGATAGACAAACAAACAAACACATAAATGTGGAGAGAAGGGCAGTGCGCGCAGGAGCAAAGGTAAACAGCAGACAGACCTGAATCCTTATCTTTACAAGGTCGACCTCAGAACTTTGTTCAGTTTGTCTCGGTGACGGATAATGGAAGGAAGGGCAGGCAACTGGTCGACTTCATTTAAATAAACAAATAAAAAATAAGATAAACTCTCAGGAATAGATAAATAATAACAAAAAATTGTAAAGTGGAGAAAGCGAGAGCGCGCGAATGCACTCAAGCAAACACAAACAGCACAGCACGATGCGTATTTTTTTTTAAAGTTGACAAAATAAATCAAAAATAAATCAAAAATAAAAATAAGTGGAAAAGGCGAGAGTGCGCGAGCACACAGGAGCAAAGACAAGCAGCGCAGCTTGATGCGTAGTAAAAAAAATAATAAATAGACAACTGGTCGACCTCATTAGAAATAAAAACCCAAAAGATTAGATAGACAAACAAACAAACACATAAATGTGGAGAGAAGGGCAGTGCGCGCAGGAGCAAAGGTAAACAGCAGACAGACCTGAATCCTTATCTTTACAAGGTCGACCTCAGAACTTTGTTCAGTTTTCTCGGTGACGGGTAATGAAAGGAAGGGCAGGCAACTGGTCGACTTCATTTAAATAAACAAAGAAAAAATAAGATAAACTCTCAGGAATAGATAAATAATAACAAAAAAATTGTAAAGTGGAGAAAGCGAGAGCGCGCGAATGCACTCAAGCAAACACAAACAGCACAGCACGATGCGTATTTTTTTTTGAAATTGACAAAATAAATCAAAAATAAATCAAAAATAAAAATAAGTGGAAAAGGCGAGAGTGCGCGAGCACACAGGAGCAAAGACAAGCAGCGCAGCTTGATGCGTAGTAAAAAAAATAATAAATAGACAACTGGTCGACCTCATTAGAAATAAAAACCCAAAAGATTAGATATACAAACAAACAAACACATAAATGTGGAGAGAAGGGCAGTGCGCGCAGGAGCAAAGGTAAACAGCAGACAGACCTGAATCCTTATCTTTACAAGTTCGACCTCAGAACTTTGTACAGTTTGTCTCGGTGACGGATAATGGAAGGAAGGGCAGGCAACTGGTCGACTTCATTTAAATAAACAAATAAAAAATAAGATAAACTCTCAGGAATAGATAAATAATAACAAAAAAATTGTAAAGTGGAGAAAGCGAGAGCGCGCGAATGCACTCAAGCAAACACAAACAGCACAGCACGATGCGTATTTTTTTTTAAATTGACAAAATAAATCAAAAATAAATCAAAAATAAAAATAAGTGGAAAAGGCGAGAGTGCGCGAGCACACAGGAGCAAAGACAAGCAGCGCAGCTTGATGCGTAGTAAAAAAAATAATAAATAGACAACTGGTCGACCTCATTAGAAATAAAAACCCAAAAGATTAGATAGACAAACAAACAAACACATAAATGTGGAGAGAAGGGCAGGTGCGCAGGAGCAAAGGTAAACAGCAGACAGACCTGAATCCTTATCTTTACAAGGTCGACCTCAGAACTTTGTTCAGTTTGTCTCGGTGACGGATAATGGAAGGAAGGGCAGGCAACTGGTCGACTTCATTTAAATAAACAAAAAATAAGATAAACTCTCAGGAATAGATAAATAATAACAAAAAAATTGTAAAGTGGAGAAAGCGAGACCGGCGCGAATGCACTCAAGCAAACACAAACAGCACAGCACGATGCGTATTTTTTTTTAAAATTGACAAAATAAATCAAAAATAAAAATAAGTGGAAAAGGCGAGAGTGCGCGAGCACACAGGAGCAAAGACAAGCAGCGCAGCTTGATGCGTAGTAAAAAAAATAATAAATAGACAACTGGTCGACCTCATTAGAAATAAAAACCCAAAAGATTAGATAGACAAACAAACAAACACATAAATGTGGAGAGAAGGGCAGTGTGCGCAGGAGCAAAGGTAAACAGCAGACAGACCTGAATCCTTATCTTTACAAGGTCGACCTCAGAACTTTGTTCATTTTGTCTCGGTGACGGATAATGGAAGGAAGGGCAGGCAACTGGTCGACTTCATTTAAATAAACAAATAAAAAATAAGATAAACTCTCAGGAATAGATAAATAATAACAAAAAAATTGTAAAGTGGAGAAAGCGAGAGCGCGCGAATGCACTCAAGCAAACACAAACAGCACAGCACGATGCGTATTTTTTTAAAAAATTGACAAAATAAATCAAAAATAAATCAAAAATAAAAATAAGTGGAAAAGGCGAGAGTGCGCGAGCACACAGGAGCAAAGACAAGCAACACAGCTTGATGCGTAGTAAAAAAAATAATAAATAGACAACTGGTCGACCTCATTAGAAATAAAAACCCAAAAGATTAGATAGACAAACAAACAAACACATAAATGTGGAGAGAAGGGCAGGGCGCGCAGGAGCAAAGGTAAACAGCAGACAGACCTGAATCCTTATCTTTACAAGGTCGACCTCAGAACTTTGTTCAGTTTGTCTCGGTGACGGATAATGGAAGGAAGGGCAGGCAACTGGTCGACTTCATTTAAATAAAGAAATAAAAAATAAGATAAACTCTCAGGAATAGATAAATAATAACAAAAAAATTGTAAAGTGGAGAAAGCGAGACCGGGCGAATGCACTCAAGCAAACACAAACAGCACAGCACGATGCGTATTTTTTTTTAAAATTGACAAAATAAATCAAAAATAAAAATAAGTGGAAAAGGCGAGAGTGCGCGAGCACACAGGAGCAAAGACAAGCAGCGCAGCTTGATGTGTAGTAAAAAAAATAATAAATAGACAACTGGTCGACCTCATTAGAAATAAAAACCCAAAAGATTAGATAGACAAACAAACAAACACATAAATGTGGAGAGAAGGGCAGTGTGCGCCGGAGCAAAGGTAAACAGCAGACAGACCTGAATCCTTATCTTTACAAGGTCGACCTCAGAACTTTGTTCAGTTTGTCTCGGTGACGGATAATGGAAGGAAGGGCAGGCAACTGGTCGACTTCATTTAAATAAACAAATAAAAATAAGATAAACTCTCAGGAATAGATAAATAATAACAAAAAAATTGTAAAGTGGAGAAAGCGAGAGCGCGCGAATGCACTCAAGCAAACACAAACAGCACAGCACGATGAATTTTTTTTTAAAATTGACAAAATAAATCAAAAATAAATCAAAAATAAAAATAAGTGGAAAATGCGAGAGTGCGCGAGCATACAGGAGCAAAGACAAGCAACACAGCTTGATGCGTAGTAAAAAAAATAATAAATAGACAACTGGTGGACCTCATTAGAAATAAAAACCCAAAAGATTAGATAGACAAACAAACAAACACATAAATGTGGAAAGAAGGGTAGTGCGGGCAGGAGCAAAGGTAAACAGCAGAAATCCTTAATCCTTATGTTACAAGGTCGACCTCAGAACTTTGTTCAGTTTGTCTCGGTGACGGATAATGGAAGGAAGGGCAGGCAACTGGTCGACTTCATTTAAATAAACAAATAAAAAATAAGATAAACTCTCAGGAATAGATAAATAATAACAAAAAAATTGTAAAGTGGAGAAAGCGAGAGCGCGCGAATGCACTCAAGCAAACACAAACAGCACAGCACGATGCGGTTTTTTTTTTTAAATTGACAAAATAAATCAAAATTAAATCAAAAATAAAAATAAGTGGAAAAGGCGAGAGTGCGCGAGCACACAGGAGCAAAGACAAGCAGCGCAGCTTGATGCGTAGTAAAAAAAATAATGAATAGACAACTTTTCGACCTCATTAGAAATAAAAACACAAAAGATTAGATAGACAAACAAACAAACACATAAATGTGTAGAGAAGGGCAGTGCGCGCAGGAGCAAAGGTAAACAGCAGACAGACCTGAATCCTTATCTTTACAAGGTCGACCTCAGAACTTTGTTCAGTTTGTCTTGGTGACTGATAATGGAAGGAAGGGCAGGCAACTGGTCGACTTCATTTAAATAAACAAATAAAAAATAAGATAAACTCTCAGGAATAGATAAATAATAACAAAAAAATTGTAAAGTGGAGAAAGCGAGAGCGCGACAATGCACTCAAGCAAACACAAACAGCACAGCACGATGCGTATTTTTTTTTTAAAGTTGACAAAATAAATCAAAAATAAATCAAAAATAAAAATAAGTGGAAAAGGCGAGAGTGCGCGAGCACACAGGAGCAAAGACAAGCAGCGCAGCTTGATGCGTAGTAAAAAAAATAATAAATAGACAACTGGTCGACCTCATTAGAAATAAAAACCCAAAAGATTAGATAGACAAACAAACTAACACATAAATGTGGAGAGAAGGGCAGTGCGCGCAGGAGCAAAGGTAAACAGCAGACAGACCTGAATCCTTATCGTTACAAGGTCGACCTCAGTACTTTGTTCAGTTTGTCTCGGTGACGGATAATGGAAGGAAGGGCAGGCAACTGGTCGACTTCATTTAAATAAAGAAATAAAAAATAAGATAAACTCTCAGGAATAGATAAATAATAACAAAAAAATTGTAAAGTGGAGAAAGCGAGAGCGCGCGAATGCACTCAAGCAAACACAAACAGCACAGCACGATGCATATTTTTTTAAATATTGACAAAATAAATCAAAAATAAATCAAAAATAAAAATAAGTGGAAAATGCGAGAGTGCGCGAGCACACAGGAGCAAAGACAAGCAGCGCAGCTTGATGCGTAGTAAAAAAAATAATAAATAGACAACTGTTCGACCTCATTAGAAATAAAAACCCAAAAGATTAGATAGACAAACAAACAAACACTTAAATATGGAGGGAAGGGCAGTGCGGGCAGGAGCAAAGTAAACAGCAGACAGACCTGAATCCTTATGTTTACAAGGTCGACCTCAGAACTTTGTTCAGTTTGTCTCGGTGACGGATAATAGAAGGAAGTGCAGGCAACTGGTCGACTTCATTTAAATAAACAAATAAAAAATAAGATAAACTCTCAGGAATAGATAAATAATAACAAAAAAATTGTAAAGTGGAGAAAGCGAGAGCGCGCGAATGCACTCAAGCAAACACAAACAGCACAGCACGATGCGTATTTTTTTTAAAATTGACAAAATAAATCAAAATTAAATCAAAAATAAAAATAAGTGGAAAAGGCGAGAGTGTGCCAGCACACAGGAGCAAAGACAAGCAGCGCAGCTTGATGCGTATTAAAAAAAATAATAAATAGACAACTGGTCGACCTCATTAGAAATAAAAACCCAAAAGATTAGATAGACAAACAAACAAACACATAAATGTGGAGAGAAGGGCAGTGCGCGCAGGAGCAAAGGTAAACAGCAGACAGACCTGAATCCTTATCTTTACAAGGTCGACCTCAGAACTTTGTTCAGTTTGTCTCGGTGACGGATAATGGAAGGAAGGGCAGGCAACTGGTCGACTTCATTTAAATAAACAAATAAAAAATAAGATAAACTCTCAGGAATAGATAAATAATAACAAAAAAATTGTAAAGTGGAGAAAGCGAGAGCGCGCGAATGCACTCAAGCAAACACAAACAGCACAGCACGATGCGTATTTTTTTTAAAAGTTGACAAAATAAATCAAAAATAAATCAAAAATAAAAATAAGTGGAAAAGGCGAGAGTGCGCGAGCACACAGGAGCAAAGACAAGCAGCGCAGCTTGATGCGTAGTAAAAAAAATAATAAATAGACAACTGGTCGACCTCATTAGAAATAAAAACACAAAAGATTAGATAGACAAACAAACAAACACATAAATGTGGAGAGAAGGGCAGTGCGCGCAGGAGCAAAGGTAAACAGCAGACAGACCTGAATCCTTATCTTTGCAAGGTCGACCTCAAAACTTTGTTCAGTTTGTCTCGGTGACGGATAATGGAAGGAAGGGCAGGCCAATGGTCGACTTCATTTAAATAAACAAATAAAAATTAAGATAAACTCTCAGGAATAGATAAATAATAACAAAATTTGTAAAGTGGAGAAAGCGAGAGCGCGCGAATGCACTCAAGCAAACACAAACAGCACAGCACGATGCGTATTTTTTTTTATTGACAAAATAAATCAAAAATAAATCAAAAATAAAAATAAGTGGAAAAGGCGAGAGTGCCTGAGCACACAGGAGCAAAGACAAGCAGCGCAGCTTGATGCGTATTAAAAAATAATAATAAATAGACAACTGGTCGACCTCATTAGAAATAAAAACCCAAAAGATTAGATAGACAAACAAACAAACACATAAATGTGGAGAGAAGGGCAGTGCGGGCAGGAGCAAAGGTAAACAGCAGACAGACCTGAATCCTTATCTTTACAAGGTCGACCTCAGAACTTTGTTCAGTTTGTCTCGGTGACGGATAATGGAAGGAAGGGCAGGCAACTGGTCGACTTCATTTAAATAAACAAATAAAAAATAAGATAAACTCTCAGGAATAGATAAATAATAACAAAAAAATTGTAAAGTGGAGAAAGCGAGAGCGCGCGAATGCACTCCAGCAAACACAAACAGCACCGCACGATGCGTATTTTTTTTTAAATTGACAAAATAAATCAAAAATAAATCAAAAATAAAAATAAGTGGAAAAGGCGAGAGTGCGCGAGCACACAGGAGCAAAGACAAGCAGCGCAGCTTGATGCGTAGTAAAAAAAATAATAAATAGACAACTGGTCGATCTCATTAGAAATAAAAACCCAAAAGATTAGATAGACAAACAAACAAACACATAAATGTGGAAAGAAGGGTAGTGCGGGCAGGAGCAAAGGTAAACAGCAGACATCCTTAATCCTTATGTTACAAGGTCGACCTCAGAACTTTGTTCAGTTTGTCTCGGTGACGGATAATAGCAGGAAGGGCAGGCAACTGGTCGACTTCATTTAAATAAACAAATAAAAAATAAGATAAACTCTCAGGAATAGATAAATAATAACAAAAAAATTGTAAAGTGGAGAAAACGAGAGCGCGAGATTGCACTCAAGCCAACACAAACAGCACAGCACGATGCGGTTTTTTTTTAAATTGACAAAATAAATCAAAAATAAATCAAAAATAAAAATAAGTGGAAAAGGCGAGAGTGCGCGAGCACACAGGAGCAAAGACAAGCAGCGCAGCTTGATGCGTAGTAAAAAAAATAATAAATAGACAACTGGTCGACCTCATTAGAAATAAAAACCCAAAAGATTAGATAGACAAACAAACAAACACATAAATGTGGAGAGAAGGGCAGTGCGCGCAGGAGCAAAGGTAAACAGCAGACAGACCTGAATCCTTATCTTTACAATGTCGACCTCAGAACTTTGTTCAGTTTGTCTCGGTGACGGATAATGGAAGGAAGGGCAGGCAACTGGTCGACTTCATTTAAATAAACAAAGAAAAAATAAGATAAACTCTCAGGAATAGATAAATAATAACAAAAAAATTGTAAAGTGGAGAAAGCGAGAGCGCGCGAATGCACTCAAGCAAACACAAACAGCACAGCACGATGCGTATTTTTTTTAAATTGACAAAATAAATCAAAAATAAAAATAAGTGGAAAAGGCGAGAGTGCGCGAGCACACAGGAGCAAAGACAAGCAGCGCAGCTTGATGCGTAGTAAAAAAAATAATAAATAGACAACTGGTCGACCTCATTAGAAATAAAAACCCAAAAGATTAGATAGACAAACAAACAAACACATAAATGTGGAGAGAAGGGCAGTGCGCGCAGGAGCAAAGGTAAACAGCAGACAGACCTGAATCCTTATCTTTACAAGGTCGACCTCAGAACTTTGTTCAGTTTGTCTCGGTGACGGATAATGGAAGGAAGGGCAGGCAACTGGTCGACTTCATTTAAATAAACAAATAAAAAATAAGATAAACTCTCAGGAATAGATAAATAATAACAAAAAATTGTAAAGTGGAGAAAGCGAGAGCGCGCGAATGCACTCAAGCAAACACAAACAGCACAGCACGATGCGTATTTTTTTTTAAAGTTGACAAAATAAATCAAAAATAAATCAAAAATAAAAATAAGTGGAAAAGGCGAGAGTGCGCGAGCACACAGGAGCAAAGACAAGCAGCGCAGCTTGATGCGTAGTAAAAAATAATAAATAGACAACTGGTCGACCTCATTAGAAATAAAAACCCAAAAGATTAGATAGACAAACAAACAAACACATAAATGTGGAGAGAAGGGCAGTGCGCGCAGGAGCAAAGGTAAACAGCAGACAGACCTGAATCCTTATCTTTACAAGGTCGACCTCAGAACTTTGTTCAGTTTGTCTCGGTGACGGATAATGGAAGGAAGGGCAGGCAACTGGTCGACTTCATTTAAATAAACAAATAAAAAATAAGATAAACTCTCAGGAATAGATAAATAATAACAAAAAAATTGTAAAGTGGAGAAAGCGAGAGCGCGCGAATGCACTCAAGCAAACACAAACAGCACAGCACGATGCGTATTTTTTTTAAAATTGACAAAATAAATCAAAAATAAATCAAAAATAAAAATAAGTGGAAAATGCGAGAGTGCGCGAGCACACAGGAGCAAAGACAAGCAGCGCAGCTTGATGCGTAGTAAAAAAAATAATAAATAGACAACTGGTCGACCTCATTAGAAATAAAAACCCAAAAGATTAGATAGACAAACAAACAAACACATAAATGTGGAGAGAAGGGCAGTGCGGGCAGGAGCAAAGTAAACAGCAGACAGACCTGAATCCTTATCTTTACAAGGTCGACCTCAGAACTTTGTTCAGTTTGTCTCGGTGACGGATAATAGAAGGAAGGGCAGGCAACTGGTCGACTTCATTTAAATAAACAAATAAAAAATAAGATAAACTCTCAGGAATAGATAAATAATAACAAAAAAATTGTAAAGTGGAGAAAGCGAGAGCGCGCGAATGCACTCAAGCAAACACAAACAGCACAGCACGATGCGTATTTTTTTTTAAATTGACAAAATAAATCAAAAATAAATCAAAAATAAAAATAAGTGGAAAAGGCGAGAGTGCGCGAGCACACAGGAGCAAAGACAAGCAGCGCAGCTTGATGCGTAGTAAAAAAAATAATAAATAGACAACTGGTCGACCTCATTAGAAATAAAAACCCAAAAGATTAGATAGACAAACAAACAAACACATAAATGTGGAGAGAAGGGCAGTGCGCGCAGGAGCAAAGGTAAACAGCAGACAGACCTGAATCCTTATCTTTACAAGGTCGACCTCAGAACTTTGTTCAGTTTGTCTCGGTGACGGATAATGGAAGGAAGGGCAGGCAACTGGTCGACTTCATTTAAATAAACAAATAAAAAATAAGATAAACTCTCAGGAATAGATAAATAATAACAAAAAAATTGTAAAGTGGAGAAAGCGAGAGCGCGCGAATGCACTCAAGCAAACACAAACAGCACAGCACGATGCGTATTTTTTTTTAAATTGACAAAATAAATAAAAAATAAATCAAAAATAAAAATAAGTGGAAAAGGCGAGAGTGCGCGAGCACACAGGAGCAAAGACAAGCAGCGCAGCTTGATGCGTAGTAAAAAAAATAATAAATAGACAACTGGTCGACCTCATTAGAAATAAAAACCCAAAAGATTAGATAGACAAACAAACAAACACATAAATGTGGAGAGAAGGGCAGTGCGCGCAGGAGCAAAGGTAAACAGCAGACAGACCTGAATCCTTATCTTTACAAGGTCGACCTCAGAACTTTGTTCAGTTTGTCTCGGTGACGGATAATGGAAGGAAGGGCAGGCAACTGGTCGACTTCATTTAAATAAACAAATAAAAAATAAGATAAACTCTCAGGAATAGATAAATAATAACAAAAAAATTGTAAAGTGGAGAAAGCGAGAGCGCGCGAATGCACTCAAGCAAACACAAACAGCACAGCACGATGCGTATTTTTTTTAAAATTGACAAAATAAATCAAAATAAATCAAAAATAAAAATAAGTGGAAAAGGCGAGAGTGCGCGAGCACACAGGAGCAAAGACAAGCAGCGCAGCTTGATGCGTAGTAAAAAAAATAATAAATAGACAACTGGTCGACCTCATTAGAAATAAAAACCCAAAAGATTAGATAGACAAACAAACAAACACATAAATGTGGAGAGAAGGGCAGTGCGCGCAGGAGCAAAGGTAAACAGCAGACAGACCTGAATCCTTATCTTTACAAGGTCGACCTCAGAACTTTGTTCAGTTTGTCTCGGTGACGGATAATGGAAGGAAGGGCAGGCAACTGGTCGACTTCATTTAAATAAACAAATAAAAAATAAGATAAACTCTCAGGAATAGATAAATAATAACAAAAAAATTGTAAAGTGGAGAAAGCGAGAGCGCGCGAATGCACTCAAGCAAACACAAACAGCACAGCACGATGCGTATTTTTTTTAAAATTGACAAAATAAATCAAAAATAAATCAAAAATAAAAATAAGTGGAAAAGGCGAGAGTGCGCGAGCACACAGGAGCAAAGACAAGCAGCGCAGCTTGATGCGTAGTAAAAAAAATAATAAATAGACAACTGGTCGACCTCATTAGAAATAAAAACCCAAAAGATTAGATAGACAAACAAACAAACACATAAATGTGGAGAGAAGGGCAGTGCGGGCAGGAGCAAAGGTAAACAGCAGACAGACCTGAATCCTTATCTTTACAAGGTCGACCTCAGAACTTTGTTCAGTTTGTCTCGGTGACGGATAATGGAAGGAAGGGCAGGCAACTGGTCGACTTCATTTAAATAAACAAATAAAAAATAAGATAAACTCTCAGGAATAGATAAATAATAACAAAAAAATTGTAAAGTGGAGAAAGCGAGAGCGCGCGAATGCACTCAAGCAAACACAAACAGCACAGCACGATGCGTATTTTTTTTTAAATTGACAAAATAAATCAAAAATAAATCAAAAATAAAAATAAGTGGAAAAGGCGAGAGTGCGCGAGCACACAGGAGCAAAGACAAGCAGCGCAGCTTGATGCGTAGTAAAAAAAATAATAAATAGACAACTGGTCGACCTCATTAGAAATAAAAACCCAAAAGATTAGATAGACAAACAAACAAACACATAAATGTGGAGAGAAGGGCAGTGCGCGCAGGAGCAAAGGTAAACAGCAGACAGACCTGAATCCTTATCTTTACAAGGTCGACCTCAGAACTTTGTTCAGTTTGTCTCGGTGACGGATAATGGAAGGAAGGGCAGGCAACTGGTCGACTTCATTTAAATAAACAAATAAAAAATAAGATAAACTCTCAGGAATAGATAAATAATAACAAAAAAATTGTAAAGTGGAGAAAGCGAGAGCGCGCGAATGCACTCAAGCAAACACAAACAGCACAGCACGATGCGTATTTTTTTTTAAATTGACAAAATAAATCAAAAATAAATCAAAAATAAAAATAAGTGGAAAAGGCGAGAGTGCGCGAGCACACAGGAGCAAAGACAAGCAGCGCAGCTTGATGCGTAGTAAAAAAAATAATAAATAGACAACTGGTCGACCTCATTAGAAATAAAAACCCAAAAGATTAGATAGACAAACAAACAAACACATAAATGTGGAGAGAAGGGCAGTGCGCGCAGGAGCAAAGGTAAACAGCAGACAGACCTGAATCCTTATCTTTACAAGGTCGACCTCAGAACTTTGTTCAGTTTGTCTCGGTGACGGATAATGGAAGGAAGGGCAGGCAACTGGTCGACTTCATTTAAATAAACAAATAAAAAATAAGATAAACTCTCAGGAATAGATAAATAATAACAAAAAAATTGTAAAGTGGAGAAAGCGAGAGCGCGCGAATGCACTCAAGCAAACACAAACAGCACAGCACGATGCGTATTTTTTTTTAAATTGACAAAATAAATCAAAAATAAATCAAAAATAAAAATAAGTGGAAAAGGCGAGAGTGCGCGAGCACACAGGAGCAAAGACAAGCAGCGCAGCTTGATGCGTAGTAAAAAAAATAATAAATAGACAACTGGTCGACCTCATTAGAAATAAAAACCCAAAAGATTAGATAGACAAACAAACAAACACATAAATGTGGAGAGAAGGGCAGTGCGCTGCAGGAGCAAAGGTAAACAGCAGACAGACCTGAATCCTTATCTTTACAAGGTCGACCTCAGAACTTTGTTCAGTTTGTCTCGGTGACGGATAATGGAAGGAAGGGCAGGCAACTGGTCGACTTCATTTAAATAAACAAAAAATAAGATAAACTCTCAGGAATAGATAAATAATAACAAAAAAATTGTAAAGTGGAGAAAGCGAGAGCGCGCGAATGCACTCAAGCAAACACAAACAGCACAGCACGATGCGTATTTTTTTTAAAATTGACAAAATAAATCAAAAATAAAAATAAGTGGAAAAGGCGAGAGTGCGCGAGCACACAGGAGCAAAGACAAGCAGCGCAGCTTGATGCGTAGTAAAAAAAATAATAAATAGACAACTGGTCGACCTCATTAGAAATAAAAACCCAAAAGATTAGATAGACAAACAAACAAACACATAAATGTGGAGAGAAGGGCAGTGCGCGCAGGAGCAAAGGTAAACAGCAGACAGACCTGAATCCTTATCTTTACAAGGTCGACCTCAGAACTTTGTTCAGTTTGTCTCGGTGACGGATAATGGAAGGAAGGGCAGGCAACTGGTCGACTTCATTTAAATAAACAAATAAAAAATAAGATAAACTCTCAGGAATAGATAAATAATAACAAAAAAATTGTAAAGTGGAGAAAGCGAGAGCGCGCGAATGCACTCAAGCAAACACAAACAGCACAGCACGATGCGTATTTTTTTTAAATTGACAAAATAAATCAAAAATAAATCAAAAATAAAAATAAGTGGAAAAGGCGAGAGTGCGCGAGCACACAGGAGCAAAGACAAGCAGCGCAGCTTGATGCGTAGTAAAAAAAATAATAAATAGACAACTGGTCGACCTCATTAGAAATAAAAACCCAAAAGATTAGATAGACAAACAAACAAACACATAAATGTGGAGAGAAGGGCAGTGCGCGCAGGAGCAAAGGTAAACAGCAGACAGACCTGAATCCTTATCTTTACAAGGTCGACCTCAGAACTTTGTTCAGTTTGTCTCGGTGACGGATAATGGAAGGAAGGGCAGGCAACTGGTCGACTTCATTTAAATAAACAAATAAAAATAAGATAAACTCTCAGGAATAGATAAATAATAACAAAAAAATTGTAAAGTGGAGAAAGCGAGAGCGCGCGAATGCACTCAAGCAAACACAAACAGCACAGCACGATGCGTATTTTTTTTTAAAATTGACAAAATAAATCAAAATAAATCAAAAATAAAAATAAGTGGAAAAGGCGAGAGTGCGCGAGCACACAGGAGCAAAGACAAGCAGCGCAGCTTGATGCGTAGTAAAAAAAATAATAAATAGACAACTGGTCGACCTCATTAGAAATAAAAACCCAAAAGATTAGATAGACAAACAAACAAACACATAAATGTGGAGAGAAGGGCAGTGCGCCAGGAGCAAAGGTAAACAGCAGACAGACCTGAATCCTTATCTTTACAAGGTCGACCTCAGAACTTTGTTCAGTTTGTCTCGGTGACGGATAATGGAAGGAAGGGCAGGCAACTGGTCGACTTCATTTAAATAAACAAATAAAAATAAGATAAACTCTCAGGAATAGATAAATAATAACAAAAAAATTGTAAAGTGGAGAAAGCGAGAGCGCGCGAATGCACTCAAGCAAACACAAACAGCACAGCACGATGCGTTTTTTTTAAAATTGACAAAATAAATCAAAAATAAATCAAAAATAAAAATAAGTGGAAAATGCGAGAGTGCGCGAGCACACAGGAGCAAAGACAAGCAGCGCAGCTTGATGCGTAGTAAAAAAAATAATAAATAGACAACTGGTCGACCTCATTAGAAATAAAAACCCAAAAGATTAGATAGACAAACAAACAAACACATAAATGTGGAGAGAAGGGCAGTGCGGGCAGGAGCAAAGGTAAACAGCAGACAGACCTAATCCTTATCTTTACAAGGTCGACCTCAGAACTTTGTTCAGTTTGTCTCGGTGACGGATAATGGAAGGAAGGGCAGGCAACTGGTCGACTTCATTTAAATAAACAAATAAAAAATAAGATAAACTCTCAGGAATAGATAAATAATAACAAAAAAATTGTAAAGTGGAGAAAGCGAGAGCGCGCGAATGCACTCAAGCAAACACAAACAGCACAGCACGATGCGTTTTTTTTTAAAATTGACAAAATAAATCAAAAATAAATCAAAAATAAAAATAAGTGGAAAAGGCGAGAGTGCGCGAGCACACAGGAGCAAAGACAAGCAGCGCAGCTTGATGCGTAGTAAAAAAAATAATAAATAGACAACTGCTCGACCTCATTAGAAATAAAAACCCAAAAGATTAGATAGACAAACAAACAAACACATAAATGTGGAGAGAAGGGCAGTGCGCGCAGGAGCAAAGGTAAACAGCAGACAGACCTGAATCCTTATCTTTACAAGGTCGACCTCAGAACTTTGTTCAGTTTGTCTCGGTGACGGATAATGGAAGGAAGGGCAGGCAACTGGTCGACTTCATTTAAATAAACAAATAAAAAATAAGATAAACTCTCAGGAATAGATAAATAATAACAAAAAAATTGTAAAGTGGAGAAAGCGAGAGCGCGCGAATGCACTCAAGCAAACACAAACAGCACAGCACGATGCGTATTTTTTTTAAATTGACAAAATAAATAAAAATAAATCAAAAATAAAAATAAGTGGAAAAGGCGAGAGTGCGCGAGCACACAGGAGCAAAGACAAGCAGCGCAGCTTGATGCGTAGTAAAAAAAATAATAAATAGACAACTGGTCGACCTCATTAGAAATAAAAACCCAAAAGATTAGATAGACAAACAAACAAAACACATAAATGTGGAGAGAAGGGCAGTGCGCGCAGGAGCAAAGGTAAACAGCAGACAGACCTGAATCCTTATCTTTACAAGGTCGACCTCAGAACTTTGTTCAGTTTGTCTCGGTGACGGATAATGGAAGGAAGGGCAGGCAACTGGTCGACTTCATTTAAATAAACAAATAAAAATAAGATAAACTCTCAGGAATAGATAAATAATAACAAAAAAATTGTAAAGTGGAGAAAGCGAGAGCGCGCGAATGCACTCAAGCAAACACAAACAGCACAGCACGATGAATTTTTTTTAAATATTGACAAAATAAATCAAAAATAAATCAAAAATAAAAATAAGTGGAAAAGGGCGAGAGTGCGCGAGCACACAGGAGCAAAGACAAGCAGCGCAGCTTGATGCGTAGTAAAAAAAATAATAAATAGACAACTGGTCGACCTCATTAGAAATAAAAACCCAAAAGATTAGATAGACAAACAAACAAACATAAATGTGGAGAAGGGCAGTGCGGGCAGGAGCAAAGGTAAACAGCAGACACCTGAATCCTTATGTTACAAGGTCGACCTCAGAACTTTGTTCAGTTTGTCTCGGTGACGGATAATAGAAGGAAGGGCAGGCAACTGGTCGACTTCATTTAAATAAACAAATAAAAAATAAGATAAACTCTCAGGAATAGATAAATAATAACAAAAAAATTGTAAAGTGGAGAAAGCGAGAGCGCGCGAATGCACTCAAGCAAACACAAACAGCACAGCACGATGCGTTTTTTTTTAAAATTGACAAAATAAATCAAAATAAATCAAAAATAAAAATAAGTGGAAAAGGCGAGAGTGCGCGAGCACACAGGAGCAAAGACAAGCAGCGCAGCTTGATGCGTAGTAAAAAAAATAATAAATAGACAACTGGTCGACCTCATTAGAAATAAAAACCCAAAAGATTAGATAGACAAACAAACAAACACATAAATGTGGAGAGAAGGGCAGTGCGCGCAGGAGCAAAGGTAAACAGCAGACAGACCTGAATCCTTATCTTTACAAGGTCGACCTCAGAACTTTGTTCAGTTTGTCTCGGTGACGGATAATGGAAGGAAGGGCAGGCAACTGGTCGACTTCATTTAAATAAACAAATAAAAAATAAGATAAACTCTCAGGAATAGATAAATAATAACAAAAAAATTGTAAAGTGTAGAAAGCGAGAGCGCGCGAATGCACTCAAGCAAACACAAACAGCACAGCACGATGCGTATTTTTTTTAAAATTGACAAAATAAATCAAAAATAAATCAAAAATAAAAATAAGTGGAAAAGGCGAGAGTGCGCGAGCACACAGGAGCAAAGACAAGCAGCGCAGCTTGATGCGTAGTAAAAAAAATAATAAATAGACAACTGGTCGACCTCATTAGAAATAAAAACCCAAAAGATTAGATAGACAAACAAACAAACACATAAATGTGGAGAGAAGGGCAGTGCGCGCAGGAGCAAAGGTAAACAGCAGACAGACCTGAATCCTTATCTTTACAAGGTCGACATCAGAACTTTGTTCAGTTTGTCTCGGTGTCGGATAATGGAAGGAAGGGCAGGCAACTGGTCGACTTCATTTAAATAAACAAATAAAAAATAAGATAAACTCTCAGGAATAGATAAATAATAACAAAAAAATTGTAAAGTGGAGAACGCGAGAGCGCGCGAATGCACTCAAGCAAACACAAACAGCACAGCAGGATGCGTATTTTTTTATAAATTGACAAAATAAATAAAAACTAAATCAAAAATAAAAATAAGTGGAAAAGGCGAGAGTGCGCGAGCACACAGGAGCAAAGACAAGCAGCGCAGCTTGATGCGTAGTAAAAAAAATAATAAATAGACAACTGGTCGACCTCATTAGAAATAAAACCCAAAAGATTAGATAGACAAACAAACAAAACATAAATATGGAGAGATGGGCAGTGCGCGCAGGAGCAAAGGTAAACAGCAGACAGACCTGAATCCTTATCTTTACAAGGTCGACCTCAGAACTTTGTTCAGTTTGTCTCGGTGACGGATAATGGAAGAAGGGCAGGCAACTGGTCGACTTCATTTAAATAAACAAATAAAAATAAGATAAACTCTCAGGAATAGATAAATAATAACAAAAAAATTGTAAAGTGGAGAAAGCGAGAGCGCGCGAATGCACTCAAGCAAACACAAACAGCACAGCACGATGAATTTTTTTTAAATATTGACAAAATAAATCAAAAATAAATCAAAAATAAAAATAAGTGGAAAAGGCGAGAGTGCGCGAGCATACAGGAGCAAAGACAAGCAGCACAGCTTGATGCGTAGTAAAAAAAATAATAAATAGACAACTGGTCGACCTCATTAGAAATAAAAACCCAAAAGATTAGATATTTAATCAAACAAACACATAAATGTGGAAAGAAGGGTAGTGCGGGCAGGAGCAAAGGTAAACAGCAGACATCCTTAATCCTTATGTTACAAGGTCGACCTCAGAACTTTGTTCAGTTTGTCTCGGTGACGGATTATAGAAGGAAGGGCAGGCAACTGGTCGACTTCATTTAAATAAACAAATAAAAAATAAGATAAACTCTCATAGATAAATAATAACAAAAAAATTGTAAAGTGGAGAAAACGAGAGCGCGAGATTGCACTCAAGCAAACACAAACAGCACAGCACGATGCGGTTTTTTTTTAAATTGACAAAATAAATCAAAAATAAATCAAAAATAAAAATAAGTGGAAAAGGCGAGAGTGCGCGAGCACACAGGAGCAAAGACAAGCAGCGCAGCTTGATGCGTAGTAAAAAAAATAATAAATAGACAACTGGTCGACCTCATTAGAAATAAAAACCCAAAAGATTAGATAGACAAACAAACAAACACATAAATGTGGAGAGAAGGGCAGTGCGCGCAGGAGCAAAGGTAAACAGCAGACAGACCTGAATCCTTATCTTTACAAGGTCGACCTCAGAACTTTGTTCAGTTTGTCTCGGTGACGGATAATGGAAGGAAGGGCAGGCAACTGGTCGACTTCATTTAAATAAACAAATAAAATAAGATAAACTCTCAGGAATAGATAAATAATAACAAAAAAATTGTAAAGTGTAGAAAGCGAGAGCGCGCGAATGCACTCAAGCAAACACAAACAGCACAGCACGATGCGTATTTTTTTTAAAAATTGACAAATAAATCAAAAATCAATCAAAAATAAAAATAAGTGGAAAAGGCGAGAGTGCGCGAGCACACAGGAGCAAAGACAAGCAGCGCAGCTTGATGCGTAGTAAAAAAAATAATAAATAGACAACTGGTCGACCTCATTAGAAATAAAAACCCAAAAGATTAGATAGACAAACAAACAAACACATAAATGTGGAGAGAAGGGCAGTGCGCGCAGGAGCAAAGGTAAACAGCAGACAGACCTGAATCCTTATCTTTACAAGGTCGACATCAGAACTTTGTTCAGTTTGTCTCGGTGTCGGATAATGGAAGGAAGGGCAGGCAACTGGTCGACTTCATTTAAATAAACAAATAAAAAATAAGATAAACTCTCAGGAATAGATAAATAATAACAAAAAAATTGTAAAGTGGAGAAAGCGAGAGCGCGCGAATGCACTCAAGCAAACACAAAGAGCACAGCACGATGCGTATTTTTTTTTAAAAGTTGACAAAATAAATCAAAAATAAATCAAAAATAAAAATAAGTGGAAAAGGCGAGAGTGCGCGAGCACACAGGAGCAAAGACAAGCAGGGCAGCTTGATGCGTAGTAAAAAAAATAATAAATAGACAACTGGTCGACCTCATTAGAAATAAAAACCCAAAAGATTAGATAGACAAACAAACAAACACATAAATGTGGAGAGAAGGGCAGTGCGAGCAAAGGTAAACAGCAGACAGACCTGAATCCTTATCTTTACAAGGTCGACCTCAGAACTTTGTTCAGTTTGTCTCGGTGACGGATAATGGAAGGAAGGGCAGGCAACTGGTCGACTTCATTTAAATAAACAAATAAAAAATAAGATAAACTCTCAGGAATAGATAAATAATAACAAAAAAATTGTAAAGTGGAGAAAGCGAGAGCGCGCGAATGCACTCAAGCAAACACAAACAGCACAGCACGATGCGTATTTTTTTTAAAAATTGACAAAATAAATCAAAATTAAATCAAAAATAAAAATAAGTGGAAAAGGCGAGAGTGCGCGAGCACACAGGAGCAAAGACAAGCAGCGCAGCTTGATGCGTAGTAAAAAAAATAATAAATAGACAACTGGTCGACCTCATTAGAAATAAAAACCCAAAAGATTAGATAGACAAACAAACAAACACATAAATGTGGAGAGAAGGGCAGTGCGCGCAGGAGCAAATGTAAACAGCAGACAGACCTGAATCCTTATCTTTACAAGGTCGACCTCAGAACTTTGTTCAGTTTGTCTCGGTGACGGATAATGGAAGGAAGGGCAGGCAACTGGTCGACTTCATTTAAATAAACAAATAAAAAATAAGATAAACTCTCAGGAATAGATAAATAATAACAAAAAAAATTGTAAAGTGGAGAAAGCGAGAGCGCGCGAATGCACTCAAGCAAACACAAACAGCACAGCACGATGCGTATTTTTTTTAAAAATTGACAAAATAAATCAAAATTAAATCAAAAATAAAAATAAGTGGAAAAGGCGAGAGTGCGCGAGCACACAGGAGCAAACACACGCAGCGCAGCTTGATGCGTAGTAAAAAAAATAATAAATAGACAACTGGTCGACCTCATTAGAAATAAAAACCCAAAATATTAGATAGACAAACAAACAAACACATAAATGTGGAGAGAAGGGCAGTGCGGGCAGGAGCAAAGGTAAACAGCAGACAGACCTGAATCCTTATCTTTACAAGTTCGACCTCAGAACTTTGTTCAGTTTGTCTCGGTGACGGATAATGGAAGGAAGGGCAGGCAACTGGTCGACTTCATTTAAATAAACAAATAAAAAATAAGATAAACTCTCAGGAATAGATAAATAATAACAAAAAAATTGTAAAGTGGAGAAAGCGAGAGCGCGTGAATGCACT
>NW_025958596.1:0-41057 GCF_023159225.1 Perognathus longimembris pacificus | reverse complement strand
GGCAGTGCGCGCAGGAGCAAAGGTAAACAGCAGACAGACCTGAATCATATCTTTACAAGGTCGACCTCAGAAATTTGTTCAGTTTGTCTCAGTGACGGATAATGGAAGGAAGGGCAGGCAACTGGTCGACTTCATTTAAATAAACAAATAAAATTAAGATAAACTCTCAGGAATAGATAAATAATAACAAAAAAATTGTAAAGTGGAGAAAGCGAGAGCGCGCGAATGCACTCAAGCGAACACAAACAGCACAGCACGATGCGTATTTTTTTTAAAAATTGACAAAATAAATCAAAAATAAATCAAAAATAAAAATAAGTGGAAAAGGCGAGAGTGCGCGAGCACACAGGAGCAAAGACAAGCAGCGCAGCTTGATGCGTGGTAAAAAAAATAATAAATAGACAACTGGTCGACCTCATTAGAAATAAAAACCCAAAAGATTAGATAGACAAACAAACAAACACATAAATGTGTAGAGAAGGGCAGTGCGCGCAGGAGCAAAGGTAAACAGCAGACAGACCTGAATCCTTATCTTTACAAGGTCGACCTCAGAACGTTGTTCAGTTTGTCTCGGTGACGGATAATGGAAGGAAGGGCAGGCAACTGTCGACTTCATTTAAATAAACAAATAAAAAAATAAGATAAACTCTCAGGAATAGATAAATAATAACAAAAAAATTGTAAAGTGGAGAAAGCGAGAGCGCGCGAATGCACTCAAGCAAACACAAACAGCACAGCACGATGCGTATTTTTTTTAAATTGACAAAATAAATCAAAAATAAATCAAAAATAAAAATAAGTGGAAAAGGCGAGAGTACGCGAGCACACAGGAGCAAAGACAAGCAGCGCAGCTTGATGCGTAGAAAAAAAAAAATAAATAGACAACTGGTCGACCTCATTAGAAATAAAAACCCAAAAGATTAGATAGACAAACAAACAAACACATAAATGTGGAGAGAAGGCAGTGCGCGCAGGAGCAAAGGTAAACAGCAGACAGACCTGAATCCTTATCTTTACAAGGTCGACCTCAGAACTTTGTTCAGTTTGTCTCGGTGACGGATAATGGAAGGAAGGGCAGGCAACTGGTCGACTTCATTTAAATAAACAATAAAAAATAAGATAAACTCTCAGGAAGAGATAAATAATAACAAAAAAATTGTAAAGTGGAGAAAGCGAGAGCGCCCGAATGCACTCAAGCGAACACAAACAGCACAGCACGATGCGTATTTTTTTTTAAATTGACAAAATAAATCAAAATAAAAATAAGTGGAAAAGGCGAGAGTGCGCGAGCACACAGGAGCAAAGACAAGCAGCGCAGCTTGATGCGTAGTAAAAAAAATAATAAATAGACAACTGGTCGACCTCATTAGAGATAAAAACCCAAAAGATTAGATAGACAAACAAACAAACACATAAATGTGGAGAGAAGGGCAGTGCGCGCAGGAGCAAAGGTAAACAGCAGACAGACCTGAATCCTTATCTTTACAAGGTCGACCTCAGAACTTTGTTCAGTTTGTCTCGGTGACGGATAATGGAAGGAATGGCAGGCAACTGGTCGACTTCATTTAAATAAACAAATAAAAAATAAGATAAACTCTCAGGAATAGATAAATAATAACAAACAAATTGTAAAGTGGAAAAAGCGAGAGCGCGCGAATGCACTCAAGCAAACACAAACAGCACAGCACGATGCGTATTTTTTTTAAATTGACAAAATAAATCAAAAATAAATCAAAAATAAAATAAGTGGAAAAGGCGAGAGTGCGCGAGCACACAGGAGCAAAGACAAGCAGCGCAGCTTGATGCGTAGTAAAAAAAATAATAAATAGACAACTGGTCGACCTCATTAGAAATAAAAACCCAAAAGATTAGATAGACAAACAAACAAACACATAAATGTGGAGAGAAGTGCAGTGCGCGCAGGAGCAAAGGTAAACAGCAGACAGACCTGAATCCTTATCTTTACAAGGTCGACCTCAGAACTTTGTTCAGTTTGTCTCGGTGACGGATAATGGAAGGAAGGGCAGGCAACTGGTCGACTTCATTTAAATAAACAAATAAAAATAAGATAAACTCTCAGGAATAGATAAATAATAACAAAAAAATGTAAAGTGGAGAAAGCGAGAGCGCGCGAATGCACTCAAGCAAACACAAACAGCACAGCACGATGCGTATTTTTTTTTAAAATGACAAAATAAATCAATCAAAAATAAAAATAAGTGGAAAAGGCGAGAGTGCGCGAGCACACAGGAGCAAAGACAAGCAGCGCAGCTTGATGCGTAGTAAAAAAAATATAAATAGACAACTGGTCGACCTCATTAGAAATAAAAACCCAAAAGATTAGATAGACAAACAAACAAACACATAAATGTGGAGAGAAGGCAGTGCGCGCAGGAGCAAAGGTAAACAGCAGACAGACCTGAATCCTTATCTTTACAAGGTCGACCTCAGAACTTTGTTCAGTTTGTCTCGGTGACGGATAATGGAAGGAAGGGCAGGCAACTGGTCCACTTCATTTAAATAAACAAATAAAAAATAAGATAAACTCTCAGGAATAGATAAATAATAACAAAAAAATTGTAAAGTGGAGAAAGCGAGAGCGCGCGAATGCACTCAAGCAAACACAAACAGCACAGCACGATGCGTATTTCTTTAAAAATTGACAAAATAAATCAAAAATAAATCAAAAATAAAAAACAAGTGGAAAAGGCACAGTGCGCGAGCACACAGGAGCAAAGACAAGCAGCGCAGCTTGATGCGTAGTAAAAAAAATAATAAATAGACAACTGGTCGACCTCATTAGAAATAAAAACCCAAAAGATTAGATAGACAAACAAACATACACATAAATGTGGAGAGAAGGGCAGTGCGCGCAGGAGCAAAGGTAAACTGCAGACAGACCTGAATCCTTATCTTTACAAGGTCGACCTCAGAACTTTGTTCAGTTTGTCTCAGTGACGGATAATGGAAGGAAGGGCAGGCAACTGGTCGACTTCATTTAAATAAACAAATAAAAAATAAGATAAACTCTCAGGAATAGATAAATAATAACAAAAAATTGTAAAGTGGAGAAAGCGAGAGCGCGCGAATGCACTCAAGCAAACACAAACAGCACAGCACGATGCGTATTTTTTTTAAAAATTCACAAAATAAATCAAAAATAAATCAAAAATAAAAATAAGTGGAAAAGGCGAGAGTGCGCGAGCACACAGGAGCAAAGACAAGCAGCGCAGCTTCATGCGTAGTAAAAAAATAATAAATAGACAACTGGTCGACCTCATTAGAAATAAAAACCCAAAAGATTAGATAGACAAACAAACAAACACATAAATGTGGAGAGAAGGGCAGTGCGCGCAGGAGCAAAGGTAAACAGCAGACAGACCTGAATCCTTATCTTTACAAGGTCGACCTCAGAACTTAGTTCAGTTTGTCTCGGTGACGGATAATGGAAGGAAGGGCAGGCAACTGGTCGACTTCATTTAAATAAACAAATAAAAAAATAAGATAAACTCTCAGGAATAGATAAATAATAACAAAAAAATTGTAAAGTGGAGAAAGCGAGAGCGCCCGAATGCACTCAAGCGAACACAAACAGCACAGCACGATGCGTATTTTTTTTTTAAATTGACAAAATAAATCAAAAATAAAAATAAGTGGAAAAGGCGAGAGTGCGCGAGCACACAGGAGCAAAGACAAGCAGCGCAGCTTGATGCGTAGTAAAAAAAAATAATAAATAGACAACTGGTCGACCTCATTAGAAATAAAAACCCAAAAGATTAGATAGACAAACAAACAAACACATAAATGTGGAGAGAAGGGCAGTGCGCGCAGGAGCAAAGGTAAACAGCAGACAGACCTGAATCCTTATCTTTACAAGGTCGACCTCAGAACTTTGTTCAGTTTGTCTCGGTGATGGATAATGGAAGGAAGGGCAGCAAGTGGTCGACTTCATTTAAATAAACAAATAAAAAATAAGATAAACTCTCAGGAATAGATAAATAATAACAAACAAATTGTAAAGTGGACAAAGCGAGAGAGCGCGAATGCACTCAAGCAAACACAAACAGCACAGCACGATGCGTATTTTTTTTTAAATTGACAAAATAAATCAAAAATAAATCAAAAATAAAAATAAGTGGAAAAGGCGAGAGTGCGCGAGCACACAGGAGCAAAGACAAGCAGCGCAGCTTGATGCGTAGTAAAAAAAATAATAAATAGACAACTGGTCGACCTCATTAGAAAAAAAACCCAAAAGATTAGATAGACAAACAAACAAACACATAAATGTGGAGAGAAGGGCAGTGCGCGCAGGAGCAAAGGTAAACAGCAGACAGACCTGAATCATTATCTTTACAAGGTCGACCTCAGAAATTTGTTCAGTTTGTCTCAGTGACAGATAATGGAAGGAAGGGCAGGCAACTGGTCGACTTCATTTAAATAAACAAATAAAATTAAGATAAACTCTCAGGAATAGATTAATAATAACAAAAAAATTGTAAAGTGGAGAAAGCGAGAGCGCGCGAATGCACTCAAGCGAACACAAACAGCACAGCACGATGCGTATTTTTTTTAAAAATTGACAAAATAAATCAAAAATAAATCAAAAATAAAAATAAGTGGAAAAGGCGAGAGTGCGCGAGCACACAGGAGCAAAGACAAGCAGCGCAGCTTGATGCGTAGTAAAAAAAATAATAAATAGACAACTGGTCGACCTCATTAGAAATAAAAACCCAAAAGATTAGATAGACAAACAAACAAACACATAAATGTGTAGAGAAGGGCAGTGCGCGCAGGAGCAAAGGTAAACAGCAGACAGACCTGAATCCTTATCTTTACAAGGTCGACCTCAGAACGTTGTTCAGTTTGTCTCGGTGACGGATAATGGAAGGAAGGGCAGGCAACTGGTCGACTTCATTTAAATAAACAAATAAAAAATAAGATAAACTCTCAGGAATAGATAAATAATAACAAAAAAATTGTAAAGTGGAGAAAGCGAGAGCGCGCGAATGCACTCAAGCAAACACAAACAGCACAGCACGATGCGTATTTTTTTTTAAATTGACAAAATAAATCAAAAATAAATCAAAAATAAAAATAAGTGGAAAAGGCGAGAGTGCGCGAGCACACAGGAGCAAAGACAAGCAGCGCAGCTTGATGCGTAGTAAAAAAAATAATAAATAGACAACTGGTCGACCTCATTAGAAATAAAAACCCAAAAGATTAGATAGACAAACAAACAAACACATAAATGTGGAGAGAAGGGCAGTGCGCGCAGGAGCAAAGGTAAACAGCAGACAGACCTGAATCATTATCTTTACAAGGTCGACCTCAGAAATTTGTTCAGTTTGTCTCAGTGACGGATAATGGAAGGAAGGGCAGGCAACTGGTCGACTTCATTTAAATAAACAAATAAAATTAAGATAAACTCTCAGGAATAGATTAATAATAACAAAAAAATTGTAAAGTGGAGAAAGCGAGAGCGCGCGAATGCACTCAAGCGAACACAAACAGCACAGCACGATGCGTATTTTTTTTAAAAATTGACAAAATAAATCAAAAATAAATCAAAAATAAAAATAAGTGGAAAAGGCGAGAGTGCGCGAGCACACAAGAGCAAAGACAAGCAGCGCAGCTTGATGCGTAGTAAAAAAAATAATAAATAGACAACTGGTCGACCTCATTAGAAATAAAAACCCAAAAGATTAGATTGACAAACAAACAAACACATAAATGTGTAGAGAAGGGCAGTGCGCGCAGGAGCAAAGGTAAACAGCAGACAGACCTGAATCCTTATCTTTACAAGGTCGACCTCAGAACGTTGTTCAGTTTGTCTCGGTGACGGATAATGGAAGGAAGGGCAGGCAACTGGTCGACTTCATTTAAATAAACAAATAAAAAATAAGATAAACTCTCAGGAATAGATAAATAATAACAAAAAAATTGTAAAGTGGAGAAAGCGAGAGCGCGCGAATGCACTCAAGCAAACACAAACAGCACAGCACGATGCGTATTTTTTTTAAATTGACAAAATAAATCAAAAATAAATCAAACATAAAAATAAGTGGAAAAGGCGAGAGTGCGCGAGCACACAGGAGCAAAGACAAGCAGCGCAGCTTGATGCGTAGAAAAAAAAAAATAAATAGACAACTGGTCGACCTCATTAGAAATAAAAACCCAAAAGATTAGATAGACAAACAAACAAACACATAAATGTGGAGAGAAGGGCAGTGCGCGCAGGAGCAAAGGTAAACAGCAGACAGACCTGAATCCTTATCTTTACAAGGTCGACCTCAGAACTTTGTTCAGTTTGTCTCGGTGACGGATAATGGAAGGAAGGGCAGGCAACTGGTCGACTTCATTTAAATAAACAAATAAAAAATAAGACAACTCTCAGGAAGAGATAAATAATAACAAAAAAATTGTAAAGTGGAGAAAGCGAGAGCGCCCGAATGCACTCAAGCGAACACAAACAGCACAGCACGATGCGTATTTTTTTTTAAATTGACAAAATAAATCAAAAATAAAAATAAGTGGAAAAGGCGAGAGTGCGCGAGCACACAGGAGCAAAGACAAGCAGCGCAGCTTGATGCGTAGTAAAAAAAATAATAAATAGACAACTGGTCGACCTCATTAGAAATAAAAACCCAAAAGATTAGATAGACAAACAAACAAACACATAAATGTGGAGAGAAGGGCAGTGCGCGCAGGAGCAAAGGTAAACAGCAGACAGACCTGAATCCTTATCTTTACAAGGTCGACCTCAGAACTTTGTTCAGTTTGTCTCGGTGACGGATAATGGAAGGAATGGCAGGCAACTGGTCGACTTCATTTAAATAAACAAATAAAAAATAAGATAAACTCTCAGGAATAGATAAATAATAACAAACAAATTGTAAAGTGGAAAAAGCGAGAGCGCGCGAATGCACTCAAGCAAACACAAACAGCACAGCACGATGCGTATTTTTTTTAAATTGACAAAATAAATCAAAAATAAATCAAAAATAAAAATAAGTGGAAAAGGCGAGAGTGCGCGAGCACACAGGAGCAAAGACAAGCAGCGCAGCTTGATGCGTAGTAAAAAAAATAATAAATAGACAACTGGTCGACCTCATTAGAAATAAAAACCCAAAAGATTAGATAGACAAACAAACAAACACATAAATGTGGAGAGAAGTGCAGTGCGCGCAGGAGCAAAGGTAAACAGCAGACAGACCTGAATCCTTATCTTTACAAGGTCGACCTCAGAACTTTGTTCAGTTTGTCTCGGTGACGGATAATGGAAGGAAGGGCAGGCAACTGGTCGACTTCATTTAAATAAACAAGTAAAAAATAAGATAAACTCTCAGGAATAGATAAATAATAACAAAAAATTGTAAAGTGGAGAAAGCGAGAGCGCGCGAATGCACTCAAGCAAACACAAACAGCACAGCACGATGCGTATTTTTTTTTAAAATGACAAAATAAATCAATCAAAAATAAAAATAAGTGGAAAAGGCGAGAGTGCGCGAGCACACAGGAGCAAAGACAAGCAGCGCAGCTTGATGCGTAGTAAAAAAAATAATAAATAGACAACTGGTCGACCTCATTAGAAATAAAAACCCAAAAGATTAGATAGACAAACAAACAAACACATAAATGTGGAGAGAAGGGCAGTGCGCGCAGGAGCAAAGGTAAACAGCAGACAGACCTGAATCCTTATCTTTACAAGGTCGACCTCAGAACTTTGTTCAGTTTGTCTCGGTGACGGATAATGGAAGGAAGGGCAGGCAACTGGTCCACTTCATTTAAATAAACAAATAAAAAATAAGATAAACTCTCAGGAATAGATAAATAATAACAAAAAAATTGTAAAGTGGAGAAAGCGAGAGCGCGCGAATGCACTCAAGCAAACACAAACAGCACAGCACGATGCGTATTTCTTTAAAAATTGACAAAATAAATCAAAAATAAATCAAAAATAAAAACAAGTGGAAAAGGCACAGTGCGCGAGCACACAGGAGCAAAGACAAGCAGCGCAGCTTGATGCGTAGTAAAAAAAATAATAAATAGACAACTGGTAGACCTCATTAGAAATAAAAACCCAAAAGATTAGATAGACAAACAAACAAACACATAAATGTGGAGAGAAGGGCAGTGAGCGCAGGAGCAAAGGTAAACAGCAGACAGACCTGAATCCTTATCTTTACAAGGTCGACCTCAGAACTTTGTTCAGTTTGTCTGGGTGACGGATAATGGAAAAGGGCAGGCAACTGGTCGACTTCATTTAAATAAACAAATAAAAAATAAGATAAACTCTCAGGAATAGATAAATAATAACAAAAAAATTGTAAAGTGGAGAAAGCGAGAGCGCGCGAATGCACTCAAGCAAACACAAACAGCACAGCACGATGCGTATTTTTTTTAATTGACAAAATAAATCAATCAAAAATAAAAATAAGTGGAAAAGGCGAGAGTGCGCGAGCACACAGGAGGAAAGACAAGCAGCGCAGCTTGATGCGTAGTAAAAAAAAATAAGAAATAGACAACTGGTCGACCTCATTAGAAATAAAAACCCAAAAGATTAGATAGACAAACAAACAAACACATAAATGTGGAGAGAAGGGCAGTGCGCGCAGGAGCAAAGGTAAACAGCAGACAGACCTGAATCCTTATCTTTACAAGGTCGACCTCAGAACTTTGTTCAGTTTGTCTCGGTGACGGATAATGGAAGGAAGGGCAGGCAACTGGTCGACTTCATTTAAATAAACAAATAAAAAATAAGATAAACTCTCAGGAATAGATAAATAATAACAAAAAAATTGTAAAGTGGAGAAAGCGAGAGCGCGCGAATGCACTCAAGCAAACACAAACAGCACAGCACGATGCGTATTTTTTTTAAAAAATTGACAAAATAAATCAAAAATAAATCAAAAATAAAAATAAGTGGAAAAGGCGAGAGTGCGCGAGCACACAGGAGCAAAGACAAGCAGCGCAGCTTGATGCGTAGTAAAAAAAAAATAAATAGACAACTGGTCGACCTCATTAGAAATAAAAACCCAAAAGATTAGATAGACAAACAAACAAACACATAAATGTGGAGAGAAGGGCAGTGCGCGCAGGAGCAAAGGTAAACAGCAGACAGACCTGAATCCTGATCTTTACAAGGTCGACCTCAGAACTTTGTTCAGTTTGTCTCGGTGACGGATAATGGAAGGAAGGGCAGGCAACTGGTCTACTTCATTTAAATAAACAAATAAAAAATAAGATAAACTCTCAGGAATAGATAAATAATAACAAAAAAATTGTAAAGTGGAGAAAGCGAGAGCGCGCGAATGCACTCAAGCAAACACAAACAGCACAGCACGATGCGTATTTTTTTTAAATTGACAAAATAAATCAAAAATAAATCAAAAATAAAAATAAGTGGAAAAGGCGAGAGTGCGCGAGCACACAGGAGCAAAGACAAGCAGCGCAGCTTGATGCGTAGTAAAAAAAATAATAAATAGACAACTGGTCGACCTCATTAGAAATAAAAAGCCAAAAGATTAGATAGACAAACAAACAAACACATAAATGTGGAGAGAAGGGCAGTGCGCGCAGGAGCAAAGGTAAACAGCAGACAGACCTGAATCCTTATCTTTACAAGGTCGACCTCAGAACTTTGTTCAGTTTGTCTCGGTGACGGATAATGGAAGGAAGGGCAGGCAAGTGGTCGACTTCATTTAAATAAACAAATAAAAAATAAGATAAACTCTCAGGAATAGATAAATAATAACAAACAAATTGTAAAGTGGACAAAGCGAGAGCGCGCGAATGCACTCAAGCAAACACAAACAGCACAGCACGATGCGTATTTTTTTTTTAAATTGACAAAATAAATCAAAAATAAATCAAAAATAAAAATAAGTGGAAAAGGCGAGAGTGCGCGAGCACACAGGAGCAAAGACAAACAGCGCAGCTTGATGCGTAGTAAAAAAAAATAATAAATAGACAACTGGTCGACCTCATTAGAAATAAAAACCCAAAAGATTAGATAGACAAACAAACAAACCCATAAATGTGGAGAGAAGGGCAGTGCGCGCAGGAGCAAAGGTGAACAGCAGACAGACCTGAATCCTTATCTTTACAAGGTCGACCTCAGAACAAAAATAAATCAAAAATAAAAATAAGTGGAAAAGGCGAGAGTGCGCGAGCACACAGGAGCAAAGACAAGCAGCGCAGCTTGATGCGTAGTAAAAAAAATAATAAATAGACAACTGGTCGACCTCATTAGAAATAAAAACCCAAAAGATTAGATAGACAAACAAACAAACACATAAATGTGGAGAGAAGGGCAGTGCGCGCAGGAGCAAAGGTAAACAGCAGACAGACCTGAATCCTTATCTTTACAAGGTCGACCTCAGAACTTTGTTCAGGTTGTCTCGGTGACGGATAATGGAAGGAAGGGCAGGCACCTGGTCTACTTCATTTAAATAAACAAATAAAAAATAAGATAAACTCTCAGGAATAGATAAATAATAACAAAAAAATTGTAAAGTGGAGAAAGCGAGAGCGCGCGAATGCACTCAAGCAAACACAAACAGCACAGCACGATGCGTATTTTTTTTAATTGACAAAATAAATCAAAAATATATCAAAAATAAAAATAAGTGGAAAAGGCGAGAGTGCGCGAGCACACAGGAGCAAAGACAAGCAGCGCAGCTTGATGCGTAGTAAAAAAAATAATAAATAGACAACTGGTCGACCTCATTAGAAATAAAAACCCAAAAGATTAGATAGACAAACAAACAAACACATAAATGTGGAGAGAAGGGCAGTGCGCGCAGGAGCAAAGGTAAACAGCAGACAGACCTGAATCCTTATCTTTACAAGGTCGACCTCAGAACTTTGTTCAGTTTGTCTCGGTGACGGATAATGGAAGGAAGGGCAGGCAACTGGTCGACTTCATTTAAATAAACAAATAAAAAATAAGATAAACTCTCAGGAATAGATAAATAATAACAAAAAAATTGTAAAATGGAGAAAGCGAGAGCGCGCGAATGCACTCAAGCAAACACAAACAGCACAGCACGATGATTATTTTTTTAAATTGACAAAATAAATCATAAATAAATCAAAAATAAAAATAAGTGGAAAAGGCGAGAGTGCGCGAGCACACAGGAGCAAAGACAAGCAGCGCAGCTTGATGCGTAGTAAAAAAAATAATAAATAGACAACTGGTCGACCTCATTAGAAATAAAAACCCAAAAGATTAGATAGACAAACAAACAAACACATAAATGTGGAGAGAAGGGCAGTGCGCGCAGGAGCAAAGGTAAACAGCAGACAGACCTGAATCCTTATCTTTACAAGGTCGACCTCAGAACTTTGTTCAGTTTGTCTCGGTGACGGATAATGGAAGGAAGGGCAGGCAACTGGTCGACTTCATTTAAATAAACAAATAAAAAATAAGATAAACTCTCAGGAATAGATAAATAATAACAAAAAAATTGTAAAGTGGTGAAAGCGAGAGCACGCGAATGCACTCAAGCAAACACAAACAGCACAGCACGATGCGTATTTTTTTTAAAATTGACAAAATAAATCAAAAATAAAAATAAGTGGAAAAGGCGAGAGTGCGCGAGCACACAGGAGCAAAGACAAGCAGCGCAGCTTGATGCGTAGTAAAAAAAATAATAAATAGACAACTGGTCGACCTCATTAGAAATAAAAACCCAAAAGATTAGATAGACAAACAAACAAACACATAAATGTGGAGAGAAGGGCAGTGCGGGCAGGAGCAAAGGTAAACAGCAGACCGACCTGAATCCTTATCTTCACAAGGTCGACCTCAGAACTTTGTTCAGTTTGTCTCGGTGACGGATAATGGAAGGAAGGGCAGGCAACTGGTCGACTTCATTTAAATAAACAAATAAAAAATAAGATAAACACTCAGGAATAGATAAATAATAACAAAAAAATTGTAAAGTGGAGAAAGCGAGAGCGCGCGAATGCACTCAAACAAACACAAACAGCACATCACGATGAGTATTTTTTTTAAATTGACAAAATAAATCAAAAATAAATCAAAAATAAAAATAAGTGGAAAAGGCGAGAGTGCGCAAGCACACAGGAGCAAAGACAAGCAGCGCAGCTTGATGCGTAGTAAAAAAAATAAGAAATACACAACTGGTCGACCTCATTAGAAATAAAAACCCAAAAGATTAGATAGACAAACAAACAAACACATAAATGTGGAGAGAAGGGCAGTGCGCGCAGGAGCAAAGGTAAACAGCAGACAGACCTGAATCCTTATCTTTACAAGGTCGACCTCAGAACTTTGTTCAGTTTGTCTCGGTGACGGATAATGGAAGGAAGGGCAGGCAACTGGTCGACTTCATTTAAATAAACAAATAAAAAATAAGATAAACTCTCAGGAATAGATAAATAATAACAAAAAAATTGTAAAGTGGAGAAAGCGAGAGCGCGCGAATGCACTCAAGCAAACACAAACAGCACAGCACGATGCGTATTTTTTTTAAAATTGACAAATTAATCAAAAATAAATCAAAAATAAAAATAAGTGGAAAAGGCGAGAGTGCGCGAGCACACAGGAGCAAAGACAAGCAGCGCAGCTTGATGCGTAGTAAAAAAAATAATAAATAGACAACTGGTCGACCTCATTAGAAATAAAAACCCAAAAGATTAGATAGACAAACAAACAAACACATAAATGTGGAGAGAAGGGCAGTGCGGGCAGGATCAAAGGTAAACAGCAGACAGACCTGAATCCTTATCTTTACAAGGTCGACCTCAGAACTTTGTTCAGTTTGTCTCGGTGACGGATAATGGAAGGAAGGGCAGGCAACTGGTCGACTTCATTTAAATAAACAAATAAAAATAAGATAAACTCTCAGGAATAGATAAATAATAACAAAAAAATTGTAAAGTGGACAAAGCGAGAGCGCGCGAATGCACTCAAGCAAACACAAACAGCACAGCACGATGCGTATTTTTTTTAAATTGACAAAATAAATCAAAAATAAATCAAAAATAAGTGGAAAAGGCGAGAGTGCGCGAGCACACAGGAGCAAAGACAAGCAGCGCAGCTTGATGCGTAGTATAAAAAATAATAAATAGACAACTGGTCGACCTCATTAGAAATAAAAGCCCAAAAGATTAGATAGACAAACAAACAAACAAATAAATGTGGAGAGAAGGGCAGTGCGCGCAGGAGCAAAGGTAAACAGCAGACAGACCTGAATCCTAATCTTTACAAGGTCGACCTCAGAACTTTGTTCAGTTTGTCTCGGTGACGGAGAATGGAAGGAAGGGCAGGCAACTGGTCGACTTCATTTAAATAAACAAATAAAAATAAGATAAATTCTCAGGTATAGATAAATAATAACAAAAAAATTGTAAAGTGGAGAAAGCGAGAGCGCGCGAATGCACTCAAGCAAACACAAACAGCACAGCACGATGCGTATTTTTTTTTAAATTGACAAAATAAATCAAAAATAAATCAAAAATAAATATAAGTGGAAAAGGCGAGAGTGCGCGAGCACACAGGAGCAAAGACAAGCAGCGCAGCTTGATGCGTAGTAAAAAAAATAATAAATAGACAACTGGTCGACCTCATTAGAAATAAAAACCCAAAAGATTAGATAGACAAACAAACAAACACATAAATGTGGAGAGAAGGGCAGTGCGGGCAGGATCAAAGGTAAACAGCAGACAGACTTGAATCCTTATTTTTAAAAGGTCGACCTCAGAACTTTGTTCAGTTTGTCTCGGTGACGGATAATGGAAGGAAGGGCAGGCAACTGGTCGACTTCATTTAAATAAACAAATAAAAAATAAGATAAACTCTCAGGAATAGATAAATAATAACAAAAAAATTGTAAAGTGGAGAAAGCGAGAGCGCGCGAATGCACTCAAGCAAACACAAACAGCACAGCACGATGCGTATTTTTTTTAAAATTGACAAAATAAATCAAAAATAAAAAAATAAAAATAAGTGGAAAAGGCGAGAGTGCGCGAGCACACAGGAGCAAAGACAAGCAGCGCAGCTTGATGCGTAGTAAAAAAAAATAATAAATAGACAACTGGTCGACCTCATTAGAAATAAAAACCCAAAAGATTAGATAGACAAACAAACAAACACATAAATGTGGAAAGAAGGGCAGTGCGCGCAGGAGCAAAGGTAAACAGCAGACAGACCTGAATCCTTATCTTTACAAGGTCGACCTCAGAACTTTGTTCAGTTTGTCTCGGTGACGGATAATGGAAGGAAGGGCAGGCAACTGGTCGACTTCATTTAAATAAACAAATAAAAAATAAGATAAACTCTCAGGAATAGATAAATAATAACAAAAAAATTGTAAAGTGGTGAAAGCGAGAGCACGCGAATGCACTCAAGCAAACACAAACAGCACAGCACGATGCGTATTTTTTTTAAAATTGACAAAATAAATCAAAAATAAAAATAAGTGGAAAAGGCGAGAGTGCGCGAGCACACAGGAGCAAAGACAAGCAGCGCAGCTTGATGCGTAGTAAAAAAAATAATAAATAGACAACTGGTCGACCTCATTAGAAATAAAAACCCAAAAGATTAGATAGACAAACAAACAAACACATAAATGTGGAGAGAAGGGCAGTGCGGGCAGGAGCAAAGGTAAACAGCAGACCGACCTGAATCCTTATCTTCACAAGGTCGACCTCAGAACTTTGTTCAGTTTGTCTCGGTGACGGATAATGGAAGGAAGGGCAGGCAACTGGTCGACTTCATTTAAATAAACAAATAAAAAATAAGATAAACACTCAGGAATAGATAAATAATAACAAAAAAATTGTAAAGTGGAGAAAGCGAGAGCGCGCGAATGCACTCAAACAAACACAAACAGCACATCACGATGAGTATTTTTTTTAAATTGACAAAATAAATCAAAAATAAATCAAAAATAAAAATAAGTGGAAAAGGCGAGAGTGCGCAAGCACACAGGAGCAAAGACAAGCAGCGCAGCTTGATGCGTAGTAAAAAAAATAAGAAATACACAACTGGTCGACCTCATTAGAAATAAAAACCCAAAAGATTAGATAGACAAACAAACAAACACATAAATGTGGAGAGAAGGGCAGTGCGCGCAGGAGCAAAGGTAAACAGCAGACAGACCTGAATCCTTATCTTTACAAGGTCGACCTCAGAACTTTGTTCAGTTTGTCTCGGTGACGGATAATGGAAGGAAGGGCAGGCAACTGGTCGACTTCATTTAAATAAACAAATAAAAAATAAGATAAACTCTCAGGAATAGATAAATAATAACAAAAAAATTGTAAAGTGGAGAAAGCGAGAGCGCGCGAATGCACTCAAGCAAACACAAACAGCACAGCACGATGCGTATTTTTTTTAAAATTGACAAATTAATCAAAAATAAATCAAAAATAAAAATAAGTGGAAAAGGCGAGAGTGCGCGAGCACACAGGAGCAAAGACAAGCAGCGCAGCTTGATGCGTAGTAAAAAAAATAATAAATAGACAACTGGTCGACCTCATTAGAAATAAAAACCCAAAAGATTAGATAGACAAACAAACAAACACATAAATGTGGAGAGAAGGGCAGTGCGCACAGGAGCAAAGGTAAACAGCAGACAGACCTGAATCCTTATCTTTACAAGGTCGACCTCAGAACTTTGTTCAGTTTGTCTCGGTGACGGATAATGGAAGGAAGGGCAGGCAACTGGTCGACTTCATTTAAATAAACAAATAAAAAATAAGATAAACTCTCAGGAATAGATAAATAATAACAAAAAAATTATAAAGTGGAGAAAGCAAGAGCGCGCGAATGCACTCAAGCAAACACAAACAGCACCGCACGATGCGTATTTTTTTTAAATTGACAAAATAAACCAAAAATAAAAATAAGTGGAAAAGGCGAGAGTGTGCGAGCACACAGGAGCAAAGACAAGCAGCGCAGCTTGATGCGTAGTAAAAAAAATAATAAATAGACAACTGGTCGACCTCATTAGAAATAAAAACCCAAAAGATTAGATAGACAAACAAACAAACACATAAATGTGGAGAGAAGGGCAGTGCGCACAGGAGCAAAGGTAAACAGCAGACAGACCTGAATCCTTATCTTTACAAGGTCGACCTCAGAACTTTGTTCAGTTTGACTCGGTGACGGATAATGGAAGGAAGGGCAGGCAACTGGTCGACTTCATTTAAATAAACAAATAAAAAATAAGAAAAACTCTCAGGAATAGATAAATAATAACAAAAAAATTGTAAAGTGGAGAAAGCGAGAGCGCGCGAATGCACTCAAGCAAACACAAACAGCACAGCACGATGCGTATTTTTTTTAAAATTGACAAAATAAATCAAAAATAAAAATAAGTGGAAAAGGCGAGAGTGCGCGAGCACACAGGAGCAAAGACAAGCAGCGCAGCTTGATGCGTAGTAAAAAAAATAATAAATAGACAACTGGTCGACCTCATTAGAAATAAAAACCCAAAAGATTAGATAGACAAACAAACAAACACATAAATGTGGAGAGAAGGGCAGTGCGCGCAGGAGCAAAGGTAAACAGCAGACAGACCTGAATCCTTATCTTTACAAGGTCGAGCTCAGAACTTTGTTCAGTTTGTCTCGGTGACGGATAATGGAAGGAAGGGCAGGCAACTGGTCGACTTCATTTAAATAAACAAATAAAAAATAAGATAAACTCTCAGGAATAGATAAATAATAACAAAAAAATTGTAAAGTGGAGAAAGCGAGAGCGCGCGAATGCACTCAAGCAAACACAAACAGCACAGCACGATGCGTATTTTTTTTAAATTGACAAAATAAATCAAAAATAAAAATAAGTGGAAAAGGCGAGAGTGCGCGAGCACACAGGAGCAAAGACAAGCAGCGCAGCTTGATGCGTAGTAAAAAAAATAAGAAATAGACAACTGGTCGACCTCATTAGAAATAAAACCCCAAAAGATTAGATAGACAAACAAACAAACAAATAAATGTGGAGAGAAGGGCAGTGCGCGCAGGAGCAAAGGTAAACAGCAGACAGACCTGAATCCTAATCTTTACAAGGTCGACCTCAGAACTTTGTTCAGTTTGTCTCGGTGACGGAGAATGGAAGGAAGGGCAGGCAACTGGTCGACTTCATTTAAATAAACAAATAAAAATAAGATAAATTCTCAGGTATAGATAAATAATAACAAAAAAATTGTAAAGTGGAGAAAGCGAGAGCGCGCGAATGCACTCAAGCAAACACAAACAGCACAACACGATGCGTATTTTTTTTTAATTGACAAAATAAATCAAAAATAAATCAAAAATAAAAATAAGTGGAAAAGGCGAGAGTGCGCGAGCACACAGGAGCAAAGACAAGCAGCGCAGCTTGATGCGTAGTAAAAAAAATAATAAATAGACAACTGGTCGACCTCATTAGAAATAAAAACCCAAAAGATTAGATAGACAAACAAACAAACACATAAATGTGGAGAGAAGGGCAGTGCGGGCAGGATCAAAGGTAAACAACAGACAGACTTGAATCCTTATCTTTAAAAGGTCGACCTCAGAACTTTGTTCAGTTTGTCTCGGTGACGGATAATGGAAGGAAGGGCAGGCAACTGGTCGACTTCATTTAAATAAACAAATAAAAAATAAGATAAACTCTCAGGAATAGATAAATAATAACAAAAAAATTGTAAAGTGGAGAAAGCGAGAGCGCGCGAATGCACTCAAGCAAACACAAACAGCACAGCACGATGCGTATTTTTTTTAAAATTGACAAAATAAATCAAAAATAAAAATAAGTGGAAAAGGCGAGAGTGCGCGAGCACACAGGAGCAAAGACAAGCAGCGCAGCTTGATGCGTAGTAAAAAAAATAATAAATAGACAACTGGTCGACCTCATTAGAAATAAAAACCCAAAAGATTAGATAGACAAACAAACAAACACATAAATGTGGAGAGAAGGGCAGTGCGCCCAGGAGCAAAGGTAAACAGCAGACAGACCTGAATCCTTATCTTTACAAGGTCGACCTCAGAACTTTGTTCAGTTTGTCTCGGTGACGGATAATGGAAGGAAGGGCAGGCAACTGGTCGACTTCATTTAAATAAACAAATAAAAAATAAGATAAACTCTCAGGAATAGATAAATAATAATAAAAAAATTGTAAAGTGGTGAAAGCGAGAGCACGCGAATGCACTCAAGCAAACACAAACAGCACAGCACGATGCGTATTTTTTTTAAAATTGACAAAATAAATCAAAAATAAAAATAAGTGGAAAAGGCGAGAGTGCGCGAGCACACAGGAGCAAAGACAAGCAGCGCAGCTTGATGCGTAGTAAAAAAAATAATAAATAGACAACTGGTCGACCTCATTAGAAATAAAAACCCAAAAGATTAGATAGACAAACAAACAAACACATAAATTTGGAGAGAAGGGCATTGCGCGCAGGAACAAAGGTAAACAGCAGACAGAGCTGAATCCTTATCTTTACAAGGTCGAACTCAGAACTTTGTTCAGTTTGTCTCGGTGACGGATAATGGAAGGAAGGGCAGGCAACTGGTCGACTTCATTTAAATAAACAAATAAAAAATAAGATAAACTCTCAGGAATAGATAAATAATAACAAAAAAATTGTAAAGTGGAGAAAGCCAGAGCGCGCGAATGCACTCAAGCAAACACAAACAGCACAGCACGATGCGTATTTTTTTTTAAAATTGACAAAATAAATCAAAAATAAATCAAAAATAAAAATAAGTGGAAAAGGAGAGAGTGCGCGAGCACACAGGAGCAAAGACAAGCAGCGCAGCTTGATGCGTAGTAAAAAAAAATAATAAATAGACAACTGGTCGACCTCATTAGAAATAAAAACCCAAAAGATTAGATAGACAAACAAACAAACACATAAATGTGGAGAGAAGGGCAGTGCGCGCAGGAGCAAAGGTAAACAGCAGACAGACCTGAATCCTTATCTTTACAAGGACGACCTAAGAAATTTGTTCAGTTTGTCTCGGTGACGTATAATGGAAGGAAGGGCAGGCAACTGGTCGACTTCATTTAAATAAACAAATAAAAAATAAGATAAACTCTCAGGAATAGATAAATAATAACAAAAAAATTGTAAAGTGGAAAAGCGAGAGTGCGCGACTGCACTCAAGCAAACACAAACAGCACAGCACGATGCGTATTTTTTTTTAAATTGACAAAATAAATCAAAAATAAATCAAAAATAAAAATAAGTGGAAAAGGCGAGAGTGCGCGAGCACACAGGAGCAAAGACAAGCAGCGCAGCTTGATGCGTAGTAAAAAAAATAATAAATAGACAACTGGTCGACCTCATTAGAAATAAAAACCCAAAAGATTAGATAGACAAACAAACAAACACATAAATGTGGAGAGAAGGGCAGTGCGCGCAGGAGCAAAGGTAAACAGCAGACAGACCTGAATCCTTATCTTTACAAGGACGACCTCAGAAATTTGTTCAGTTTGTCTCGGTGACGTATAATGGAAGGAAGGGCAGGCAACTGGTCGACTTCATTTAAATAAACAAATAAAAAATAAGATAAACTCTCAGGAATAGATAAATAATAACAAAAAAATTGTAAAGTGGAAAAGCGAGAGTGCGCGACTGCACTCAAGCAAACACAAACAGCACAGCACGATGCGTATTTTTTTTTAAAATTGACAAAATAAATCAAAAATAAATCAAAAATAAAAATAAGTGGAAAAGGCGAGAGTGCGCGAGCATACAGGAGCAAAGACAAGCAGCGCAGCTTGATGCGTAGTAAAAAAAATAATAAATAGACAACTGGTCGACCTCATTAGAAATAAAAACCCAAAAGATTAGATAGACAAACAAACAAACACATAAATGTGGAGAGAAGGGCAGTGCGCGCAGGAGCAAAGGTAAACAGCAGACAGACCTGAATCCTTATCTTTACAAGGTCGACCTCAGAACTTTGCTCAGTTTGTCTCGGTGACGGATAATGGAAGGAAGGGCAGGCAACTGGTCGACTTCATTTAAATAAACAAATAAAAAATAAGATAAACTCTCAGGAATAGATAAATAATAACAAAAAAATTGTAAAGTGGAGAAAGCGAGAGCGCGCGAATGCACTCAAGCAAACACAAACAGCACAGCACGATGCGTATTTTTTTTTAAATTGACAAAATAAATAAAAAATGAATCAAAAATAAAAATAAGTGGAAAAGGCGAGAGTGCGCGAGCACACAGGAGCAAAGACAAGCAGCGCAGCTTGATGCGTAGTAAAAAAAATAATAAATAGACAACTGGTCGACCTCATTAGAAATAAAAACCCAAAAGATTAGATAGACAAACAAACAAACACATAAATGTGGTGAGAAGGGCAGTGCGCGCAGGAGCAAAGGTAAACAGCAGACAGACCTGAATCCTTATCTTTACAAGGTCGACCTCAGAAATTTGTTCAGTTTGTCTCGGTGACGGATAATGGAAGGAAGGGCAGGCAACTGGTCTACTTCATTTAAATAAACAAATAAAAAATAAGATAAACTCTCAGGAATAGATAAATAATAACAAAAAAATTGTAAAGTGGAGAAAGCGAGAGCGCGCGAATGCACTCAAGCAAACACAAACAGCACAGCACGATGCGTATTTTTTTTTAAATTGACAATATAAATCAAAAATAAATCAAAAATAAAAATAAGTGGAAAAGGCGAGAGTGCGCGAGCACACAGGAGCAAAGACAAGCAGCGCAGCTTGATGCGTAGTAAAAAAAATAATAAATAGACAACTGGTCGACCTCATTAGAAATAAAAACCCAAAAGATTAGATAGACAAACAAACAAACACATAAATGTGGAGAGAAGGGCAGTGAGCGCAGGAGCAAAGGTAAACAGCAGACAGACCTGAATCCTTATCTTTACAAGGTCGACCTCAGAACTTTGTTCAGTTTGTCTCGGTGACGGATAATGGAAGGAAGGGCAGTGAACTGGTCTACTTCATTTAAATAAACAAATAAAAAATAAGATAAACTCTCAGGAATAGATAAATAATAACAAAAAAATTGTAAAGTGGAGAAAGCGAGAGCGCGCGAATGCACTCAAGCAAATACAAACAGCACAGCACGATGCGTATTTTTTTTTAAAATTGACAAAATAAATCAAAAATAAAAATAAGTGGAAAAGGCGAGAGTGCCCGAGCACACAGGAGCAAAGACAAGCAGCGCAGGTTGATGCGTAGTAAAAAAAATAATAAATAGACTACTGGTCGACATCATTAGAAATAAAAACCCAAAAGATTAGATAGACAAACAAACAAACACATAAATGTGGAGAGAAGGGCAGTGCGCGCAGGAGCAAAGGTAAACAGCAGACAGACCTGAATCCTTATCTTTACAAGGTCGACCTCAGAAATTTGTTCAGTTTGTCTCGGTGACGTATAATGGAAGGAAGGGCAGGCAACTGGTCGACTTCATTTAAATAAACAAATAAAAAATAAGATAAACTCTCAGGAATAGATAAATAATAACAAAAAAATTGTAAAGTGGAGAAAGCGAGAGTGCGCGAATGCACTCAAGCAAACACAAACAGCACAGCACGATGCGTATTTTTTTTTAAAATTGACAAAATAAATCAAAAATAAATCAAAAATAAAAATAAGTGGAAAAGGCGAGAGTGCGCGAGCATACAGGAGCAAAGACAAGCAGCGCAGCTTGATGCGTAGTAAAAAAAATAATAAATAGACAACTGGTCGACCTCATTAGAAATAAAAACCCAAAAGATTAGATAGACAAACAAACAAACACATAAATGTGGAGAGAAGGGCAGTGAGCGCAGGAGCAAAGGTAAACAGCAGACAGACCTGAATCCTTATCTTTACAAGGTCGACCTCAGAACTTTGTTCAGTTTGTCTCGGTGACGGATAATGGAAGGAAGGGCAGGCAACTGGTCGACTTCATTTAAATAAACAAATAAAAAATAAGATAAACTCTCAGGAATAGATAAATAATAACAAAAAAATTGTAAAGTGGAGAAAGCGAGAGCGCGTGAATGCACTCCAGCAAACACAAATAGCACAGCACGATGCGTATTTTTTTTAAATTGACAAAATAAATAAAAAATAAATCAAAAATAAAAATAAGTGGAAAAGGCGAGAGTGCGCGAGCACACAGGAGCAAAGACAAGCAGCGCAGCTTGATGCGTAGTAAAAAAAATAATAAATAGACAACTGGTCGACCTCATTAGAAATAAAAACCCAAAAGATTAGATAGACAAACAAACAAACACATAAATGTGGAGAGAAGGGCAGTGCGCGCAGGAGCAAAGGTAAACAGCAGACAGACCTGAATCCTTATCTTTACAAGGTCGACCTCAGAACTTTGTTCAGTTTGTCTCGGTGACGGATAATGGAAGGAAGGGCAGGCAACTGGTCGACTTCATTTAAATAAACAAATAAAAAATAAGATAAAATCTCAGGAATAGATAAATAATAACAAAAAAATTGTAAAGTGGAGAAAGCGAGAGCGCGCGAAAGCACTCAACCAAACACAAACAGCACAGCACGAGCGTATTTTTTTTAAATTGACAAAATAAATAAAAAATAAATCAAAATTAAAAATAAGTGGAAAAGGCGAGAGTGCGCGAGCACACAGGAGCAAAGACAAGCAGCGCAGCTTGATGCGTAGTAAAAAAAATAATAAATAGACAACTGGTCGACCTCATTAGAAATAAAAACCCAAAAGATTAGATAGACAAACAAACAAACACATAAATGTGGAGAGAACGGCAGTGCGCGCAGGAGCAAAGGTAAACAGCAGACAGACCTGAATCCTTATCTTTACAAGGTCGACCTCAGAAATTTGTTCAGTTTGTCTCGGTGACGGATAATGGAAGGAAGGGCAGGCAACTGGTCTACTTCATTTAAATAAACAAATAAAAAATAAGATAAACTCTCAGGAATAGATAAATAATAACAAAAAAATTGTAAAGTGGAGAAAGCGAGAGCGCGCGAATGCACTCAAGCAAACACAAACAGCACAGCACGATGCGTATTTTTTTTTAAAATTGACAAAATGAATCAAAAATAAAAATAAGTGGAAAAGGCGAGAGTGCGCGAGCACACAGGAGCAAAGACAAGCAGCGCAGCTGGATGCGTAGTAAAAAAAATAATAAATAGACAACTGGTCGACCTCATTAGAAATAAAAACCCAAAAGATTAGATAGACAAACAAACAAACACATAAATGTGGAGAGAAGGGCAGTGCGCGCAGGAGCAAAGGTAAACAGCAGACAGACCTGAATCCTTATCTTTACAAGGTCGACCTCAGAACTTTGTTCAGTTTGTCTCGGTGACGTATAATGGAAGGAAGGGCAGGCAACTGGTCGACTTCATTTAAATAAACAAATAAAAAATAAGATAAACTCTCAGGAATAGATAAATAATAACAAAAAAATTGTAAAGTGGAGAAAGCGAGAGAGCGCGAATGCACTCAAGCAAACACAAACAGCACAACACGATGCATATTTTTTTTTTAAATTGACAAAATAAATCAAAAATAAATCAAAAATAAAAATAAGTGGAAAAGGCGAGAGTGCGCGAGCATACAGGAGCAAAGACCAGCAGCGCAGCTTGATGCGTAGTAAAAAAAATAATAAATAGACAACTGGTCGACCTCATTAGAAATAAAATCCCAAAAGATTAGATAGACAAACAAACAAACACATAAATGTGGAGAGAAGGGCAGTGAGCGCAGGAGCAAAGGTAAACAGCAGACAGACCTGAATCCTTATCTTTACAAGGTCGACCTCAGAACTTTGTTCAGTTTGTCTCGGTGACGGATAATGGAAGGAAGGGCAGGCAACTGGTCGACTTCATTTAAATAAACAAATAAAAAATAAGATAAACTCTCAGGAATAGATAAATAATAACAAAAAAATTGTAAAGTGGAGAAAGCGAGAGCGCGCGAATGCACTCAAGCAAATACAAACAGCACAGCACGATGCGTATTTTTTTTTAAAATTGACAAAATAAATCAAAAATAAAAATAAGTGGAAAAGGCGAGAGTGCCCGAGCACACAGGAGCAAAGACAAGCAGCGCAGGTTGATGCGTAGTAAAAAAAATAATAAATAGACAACTGGTCGACATCATTAGAAATAAAAACCCAAAAGATTAGATAGACAAACAAACAAACACATAAATGTGGAGAGAAGGGCAGTGCGCGCAGGAGCAAAGGTAAACAGCAGACAGACCTGAATCCTTATCTTTACAAGGTCGACCTCAGAAATTTGTTCAGTTTGTCTCGGTGACGTATAATGGAAGGAAGGGCAGGCAACTGGTCGACTTCATTTAAATAAACAAATAAAAAATAAGATAAACTCTCAGGAATAGATAAATAATAACAAAAAAATTGTAAAGTGGAGAAAGCGAGAGTGCGCGAATGCACTCAAGCAAACACAAACAGCACAGCACGATGCGTATTTTTTTTTAAAATTGACAAAATAAATCAAAAATAAATCAAAAATAAAAATAAGTGGAAAAGGCGAGAGTGCGCGAGCATACAGGAGCAAAGACAAGCAGCGCAGCTTGATGCGTAGTAAAAAAAATAATAAATAGACAACTGGTCGACCTCATTAGAAATAAAAACCCAAAAGATTAGATAGACAAACAAACAAACACATAAATGTGGAGAGAAGGGCAGTGAGCGCAGGAGCAAAGGTAAACAGCAGACAGACCTGAATCCTTATCTTTACAAGGTCGACCTCAGAACTTTGTTCAGTTTGTCTCGGTGACGGATAATGGAAGGAAGGGGAGGCAACTGGTCGACTTCATTTAAATAAACAAATAAAAAATAATATAAACTCTCAGGAATAGATAAATAATAACAAAAAAATTGTAAAGTGGAGAAAGCGAGAGCGCGTGAATGCACTCCAGCAAACACAAATAGCACAGCACGATGCGTATTTTTTTTAAATTGACAAAATAAATAAAAAATAAATCAAAAATAAAAATAAGTGGAAAAGGCGAGAGTGCGCGAGCACACAGGAGCAAAGACAAGCAGCGCAGCTTGATGCGTAGTAAAAAAAATAATAAATAGACAACTGGTCGACCTCATTAGAAATAAAAACCCAAAAGATTAGATAGACAAACAAACAAACACATAAATGTGGAGAGAAGGGCAGTGCGCGCAGGAGCAAAGGTAAACAGCAGACAGACCTGAATCCTTATCTTTACAAGCTCGACCTCAGAACTTTGTTCAGTTTGTCTCGGTGACGGATAATGGAAGGAAGGGCAGGCAACTGGTCGACTTCATTTAAATAAACAAATAAAAAATAAGATAAACTCTCAGGAATAGATAAATAATAACAAAAAAATTGTAAAGTGGAGAAAGCGAGAGCGCGCGAATGCACTCAAGCAAACACAAACAGCACAGCACGATGCGTATTTTTTTTTAAAATTGACAAAATAAATCAAAAATAAATCAAAAATAAAAATAAGTGAAAAGGCGAGAGTGCGCGAGCACACAGGAGCAAAGACAAGCAGCGCAGCTTGAAGCGTAGTAAAAAAAATAATAAATAGACAACTGGTCGACATCATTAGAAATAAAAACCCAAAAGATTAGATAGACAAACAAAAAAACACATAAATGTGGAGAGAAGGGCAGTGCGCGCAGGAGCAAAGGTAAACAGCAGACAGACCTGAATCCTTATCTTTACAAGGTCGACCTCAGAAATTTGTTCAGTTTGTCTCGGTGACGTATAATGGAAGGAAGGGCAGGCAACTGGTCGACTTCATTTAAATAAACAAATAAAAAATAAGATAAACTCTCAGGAATAGATAAATAATAACAAAAAAATTGTAAAGTGGAGAAAGCGAGAGTGCGCGAATGCACTCAAGCAAACACAAACAGCACAGCACGATGCGTATTTTTTTTTAAAATTGACAAAATAAATCAAAAATAAAAATATGTGGAAAAGGCGAGAGTGCGCGAGCACACAGGAGCAAAGACAAGCAGCGTAGGTTGATGCGTAGTAAAAAAAATAATAAATAGACAACTGGTCGACCTCATTAGAAATAAAAACCCAAAAGATTAGATAGACAAACAAACAAACACATAAATATGGAGAGAAGGGCAGTGCGCGCAGGAGCAAAGGTAAACAGCAGACAGACCTGAATCCTTATCTTTACAAGGTCGACCTCAGAACTTTGTTCAGTTTGTCTCGGTGACGGATAATGGAAGGAAGGGCAGGCAACTGGTCGACTTCATTTAAATAAACAAATAAAAAATAAGAAAAACTCTCAGGAATAGATAAATAATAACAAAAAAATTGTAAAGTGGAGAAAGCGAGAGCGCGTGAATGCACTCAAGCAAACACAAACAGCACAGCACGATGCGTATTTTTTTTAAATTGACAAAATAAATAAAAAATAAATCAAAAATAAAAATAAGTGGAAAAGGCGAGAGTGCGCGAGCACACAGGAGCAAAGACAAGCAGCGCAGCTTGATGCGTAGTAAAAAAAATAAGAAATAGACAACTGGTCGACCTCATTAGAAATAAAAACCCAAAAGATTAGATAGACAAACAAACAAACACATAAATGTGGAGAGAAGGGCAGTGCGCGCAGGAGCAAAGGTAAACAGCAGACAGACCTGAATCCTTATCTTTACAAGCTCGACCTCAGAACTTTGTTCAGTTTGTCTCGGTGACGGATAATGGAAGGAAGGGCAGGCAACTGGTCGACTTCATTTAAATAAACAAATAAAAAATAAGATAAACTCTCAGGAATAGATAAATAATAACAAAAAAATTGTAAAGTGGAGAAAGCGATAGCGCGCGAATGCACTCAAGGAAACAAAAACAGCACAGCACGATGCGTATTTTTTTTAAAATTGACAAAATAAATCAAAAATAAAAATAAGTGGAAAAGGCGAGAGTGCGCGAGCACACAGGAGCAAAGACAAGCAGCGCAGCTTGATGCGTAGTAAAAAAAATAATAAATAGACAACTGGTCGACCTCATTAGAAATAAAAACCCAAAAGATTAGATAGACAAACAAACAAACACATAAATGTGGAGAGAAGGGCAGTGCGCGCAGGAGCAAAGGTAAACAGCAGACAGACCTGAATCCTTATCTTTACAAGGTCGACCTCAGAACATTGTTCAGTTTGTCTCGGTGACGGATAATGGAAGGAAGGGCAGGCAACTGGTCGACTTCATTTAAATAAACAAATAAAAAATAAGATAAACTCTCAGGAATAGATAAATAATAACAAAAAAATTGTAAAGTGGAGAAAGCGAGAGCGCGCGAATGCACTCAAGCAAACACAAACAGCACAGCACGATGCGTATTTTTTTAAATTGACAAAATAAATCAAAAATAAATCAAAAATAAAAATAAGTGGAAAATGCGAGAGTGCCCGAGCACACAGGAGCAAAGACAAGCAGCGCAGCTTGATGCGTAGTAAAAAAAATAATAAATAGACAACTGGTCGACGTCATTAGAAATAAAAACCCAAAAGATTAGATAGACAAACAAAAAAACACATAAATTTGGAGAGAACGGCAGTGCGCGCAGGAGCAAAGGTAAACAGCAGACAGACCTGAATCCTTATCTTTACAAGGTCGACCTCAGAACTTTGTTCAGTTTGTCTCGGTGACGGATAATGGAAGGAAGGGCAGGCAACTGGTCTACATCATTTAAATAAACAAATAAAAAATAAGATAAACTCTCAGGAATAGATAAATAATAACAAAAAAATTGTAAAGTGGAGAAAGCGAGAGCGCGCGAATGCACTCAAGCAAACACAAACAGCACAGCACGATGCGTATTTTTTTTTAAAATTGACAAAATAAATCAAAAATAAAAATAAGTGGAAAAGGCGAGAGTGCGCGAGCACACAGGAGCAAAGACAAGCAGCGCAGCTTGATGCGTAGTAAAAAAAATAATAAATAGACAACTGGTCGACCTCATTAGAAATAGAAACCCAAAAGATTAGATAGACAAACAAACAAACACATAAATGTGGAGAGAAGGGCAGTGCGCGCAGGAGCAAAGGTAAACAGCAGACAGACCTGAATCCTTATCTTTACAAGGTCGACCTCAGAACTTTGTTCAGTTTTTCTTGGTGACGGATAGGGGAAGGAAGGGCAGGCAACTGGTCCACTTCATTTAAATAAACAAATAAAAAATAAGATAAACTCTCAGGAATAGATAAATAATAACAAAAATATTGTAAAGTGGAGAAAGCGAGAGCTCGGGAATGCACTCAACCAAACAGAAACAGCACAGCACGATGCGTATTTTTTTTTAAATTGACAAAATAAATCAAAAATAAATCAAAAATAAAAATAAGTGGAAAAGGCGAGAGTGCGCGAGCACACAGGAGCAAAGACAAGCAGCGCAGCTTGATGCGTAGTAAAAAAAATAATAAATAGACAACTGGTCGACCTCATTAGAAATAAAAACCCAAAAGATTAGATAGACAAACAAACAAACACACAAATGTGGAGAGAAGGGCAGTGCACGCAGGAGCAAAGGTAAACAGCAGACAGACCTGAATCCTTATCTTTACAAGGTCGACCTCAGAACTTTGTTCAGTTTGTCTCGGTGACGGATAATGGAAGGAAGGGCAGGACACTGGTAGACTTCATTTAAATAAACAAATAAAAATAAGATAAACTCTCAGGAATAGATAAATAATAACAAAAAAATTGTAAAGTGGAGAAAGCGAGAGCGCGCGAATGCACTCAAGCAAACACAAACAGCACAGCACGATGCGTATTTTTTTTAAATTGACAAAATAAATCAAAAATAAATCAAAAATAAAAATAAGTGGAAAAGGCGAGAGTGCGTGAGCACACAGGAGCAAAGACAAGCAGCGCAGCTTGATGCGTAGTAAAAAAAATAATAAATAGACAACTGGTCGACCTCATTAGAAATAAAAACCCAAAAGATTAGATAGACAAACAAACAAACACATAAATGTGGAGAGAAGGGCAGTGCGCGCAGGAGCAAAGGTAAACAGCAGACAGACCTGAATCCTTATCTTTACAAGGTCGACCGCAGAACTTTGTTCAGTTTGTCTCGGTGACGGATAATGGAAGGAAGGGCAGGCAACTGGTCGACTTCATTTAAATAAACAAATAAAAAATAAGATAAACTCTCAGGAATAGATAAATAATAACAAAAAAATTGTAAAGTGGAGAAAGCGAGAGCGCGCGAATGCACTCAAGCAAACACAAACAGCACAGCACGATGCGTATTTTTTTTAAATTGACAAAATAAATCAAAAATAAATCAAAAATAAAAATAAGTGGAAAAGGCGAGAGTGCGCGAGCACACAGGAGCAAAGACAAGCAGCGCAGCTTGATGCGTAGTAAAAAAAATAATAAATAGAAATCTGGTCGACCTCATTAGAAATAAAAACCCAAAAGATTAGATAGACAAACAAACAAACACATAAATGTGGAGAGAAGGGAAGTGCGCGCAGGAGCAAAGGTAAACAGCAGACAGACCTGAATCCTTATCTTTACAAGGTCGACCTCAGAACTTTCTTTAGTTTGTCTCGGTGACGGATAATGGAAGGAAGGGCAGGCAACTGGTCGACTTCATTTAAATAAACAAATAAAAAATAAGATAAACTCTCAGGAATAGATAAATAATAACAAAAAATTGTAAAGTGGAGAAAGCGAGAGCGCGCGAATGCACTCAAGCAAACACAAACAGCAGAGCACGATGCGTATTTTTTTTTTAAATTGACAAAATAAATCAAAAATAAATCAAAAATAAAAATAAGTGGAAAAGGCGAGAGTGTGCGAGCACACAGGAGCAAAGACAAGCAGCGCAGCTTGATGCGTAGTAAAAAAAAATAATAAATAGACAACTGGTCGACCTCATTAGAAATAAAAACCCAAAAGATTAGATAGACAAACAAACAAACACATAAATGTGGAGAGAAGGGCAGTGCGCGCAGGAGCAAAGGTAAACAGCAGACAGACCTGAATCCTTATCTTTACAAGGTCGACCTCAGAATTTTGTTCAGTTTGTCTCGGTGACGGATAATGGAAGGAAGGGCAGGCAACTGGTCGACTTCATTTAAATAAACAAATAAAAAATAAGATAAACTCTCAGGAATAGATAAATAATAACAAAAAAATTGTAAAGTGGAGAAAGCGAGAGCGCGGAATGCACTCAAGCAAACACAAACAGCACAGCACGATGCGTATTTTTTTTAAATTGACAAAATAAATCAAAAATAAATCAAAAATAAAAATAAGTGGAAAAGGCGAGAGTGCGCGAGCACACAGGAGCAAAGACAAGCAGCGCAGCTTGAGGCGTAGTAAAAAAAATAATAAATAGACAACTGGTCGACCTCATTAGAAATAAAAACCCAAAAGATTAGATAGACAAACAAACAAACACATAAATGTGGAGAGAAGGGCAGTGCGCGCAGGAGCAAAGGTAAACAGCAGACAGACCTGAATCCTTATCTTTACAAGGTCGACCTCAGAACTTTGTTCAGTTTGTCTCGGTGACGGATAATGGAAGGAAGGGCAGGACACTGGTCGACTTCATTTAAATAAACAAATAAAAATAAGATAAACTCTCAGGAATAGATAAATAATAACAAAAAAATTGTAAAGTGGAGAAAGCGAGAGCGCGCGAATGCACTCAAGCAAACACAAACAGCACAGCACGATGCGTATTTTTTTTTAATTGACAAAATAAATCAAAAATAAATCAAAAATAAAAATAAGTGGAAAAGGCGAGAGTGCGCGAGCACACAGGAGCAAAGACAAGCAGCGCAGCTTGATGCGTAGTAAAAAAAATAATAAATAGACAACTGGTCGACCTCATTAGAAATAAAAACCCAAAAGATTAGATAGACAAACAAACAAACACATAAATGTGGAGAGAAGGGCAGTGCGCGCAGGAGCAAAGGTAAACAGCAGACAGACCTGAATCCTTATCTTTACAAGGTCGACCTCAGAACTTTCTTTAGTTTGTCTCGGTGACGGATAATGGAAGGAAGGGCAGGCAACTGGTCGACTTCATTTAAATAAACAAATAAAAAATAAGATAAACTCTCAGGAATAGATAAATAATAACAAAAAATTGTAAAGTGGAGAAAGCGAGAGCGCGCGAATGCACTCAAGCAAACACAAACAGCAGAGCACGATGCGTATTTTTTTTTAAATTGACAAAATAAATCAAAAATAAAAATAAGTGGAAAAGGCGAGAGTGTGCGAGCACACAGGAGCAAAGACAAGCAGCGCAGCTTGATGCGTAGTAAAAAAAATAATAAATAGACAACTGGTCGACCTCATTAGAAATAAAACCCAAAAGATTAGATAGACAAACAAACAAACACATAAATGTGGAGAGAAGGGCAGTGCGCGCAGGAGCAAAGGTAAACAGCAGACAGACCTGAATCCTTATCTTTACAAGGTCGACCTCAGAATTTTGTTCAGTTTGTCTCGGTGACGGATAATGGAAGGAAGGGCAGGCAACTGGTCGACTTCATTTAAATAAACAAATAAAAAATAAGATAAACTCTCAGGAATAGATAAATAATAACAAAAAAATTGTAAAGTGGAGAAAGCGAGAGCGCGGGAATGCACTCAAGCAAACACAAACAGCACAGCACGATGCGTATTTTTTTTTAAATTGACAAAATAAATCAAAAATAAATCAAAAATAAAAATAAGTGGAAAAGGCGAGAGTGCGCGAGCACACAGGAGCAAAGACAAGCAGCGCAGCTTGATGCGTAGTAAAAAAAATAATAAATAGACAACTGGTCGACCTCATTAGAAATAAAAACCCAAAAGATTAGATAGACAAACAAACAAACACATAAATGTGGAGAGAAGGGCTGTGCGCGCAGGAGCAAAGGTAAACAGCAGACAGACCTGAATCCTTATCTTTACAAGGTCGACCTCAGAACTTTGTTCAGTTTGTCTCGGTGACGGATAATGGAAGGAAGGGCAGGACACTGGTCGACTTCATTTAAATAAACAAATAAAAATAAGATAAACTCTCAGGAATAGATAAATAATAACAAAAAAATTGTAAAGTGGAGAAAGCGAGAGCGCGGAATGCACTCAAGCAAACACAAACAGCACAGCACGATGCGTATTTTTTTTTAATTGACAAAATAAATCAAAAATAAATCAAAAATAAAAATAAGTGGAAAAGGCGAGAGTGCGCGAGCACACAGGAGCAAAGACAAGCAGCGCAGCTTGATGCGTAGTAAAAAAAATAATAAATAGACAACTGGTCGACCTCATTAGAAATAAAAACCCAAAAGATTAGATAGACAAACAAACAAACACATAAATGTGGAGAGAAGGGCAGTTCCCGCAGGAGCAAAGGTAAACAGCAGACAGACCTGAATCCTTATCTTTACAAGGTCGACCTCAGAACTTTGTTCAGTTTGTCTCGGTGACGGATAATGGAAGGAAGGGCAGGACACTGGTCGACTTCATTTAAATAAACAAATAAAAATAAGATAAACTCTCAGGAATAGATAAATAATAACAAAAAAATTGTAAAGTGGAGAAAGCGAGAGCGCGCGAATGCACTCAAGCAAACACAAACAGCACAGCACGATGCGTATTTTTTTTTAAAATTGACAAAATAAATCAAAAATAAAAATAAGTGGAAAAGGCGAGAGTGCGCGAGCACACAGGAGCAAAGACAAGCAGGGCAGCTTGATGCGTAGTAAAAAAAATAATAAATAGACAACTGGTCGACCTCATTAGAAATAAAAACCCAAAAGAATAGATAGACAAACAAACAAACACATAAATGTGGAGAGAAGGGCAGTGCGCGCAGGAGCAAAGGTAAACAGCAGACAGACCTGAATCCTTATCTTTACAAGGTCGACCTCAGAACTTTGTTCAGTTTGTCTAGGTGACGGATAATGGAAGGAAGGGCAGAAAACTGATCGACTTCATTTAAATAAACAAATAAAAAATAAGATAAACTCTCAGGAATAGATAAATATAACAAAAAAATTGTAAAGTGGAGAAAGCGAGAGCGCGCGAATGCACTCAAGCAAACACAAACAGCACAGCACGATGCGTATTTTTTTTTAAATTGACAAAATAAATCAAAAATAAATCAAAAATAAAAATAAGTGGAAAAGGCGAGAGTGCGTGAGCACACAGGAGCAAAGACAAGCAGCGCACCTTGATGCGTAGTAAAAAAAATAATAAATAGACAACTGGTCGACCTCATTAGAAATAAAAACCCAAAAGATTAGATAGACAAACAAACAAACACATAAATGTGGAGAGAAGGGCAGTGCGCGCAGGAGCAAAGGTAAACAGCAGACAGACCTGAATCCTTATCTTTACAAGGTCGACCTCAGAACTTTGTTCAGTTTGTCTCGGTGACGGATAATGGAAGTAAGGGCAGGCAACTGGTCGACTTCATTTAAATAAACAAATAAAAAATAAGATAAACTCTCAGGAATAGATAAATAATAACAAAAAAATTGTAAAGTGGAGAAAGCGAGAGCGCGCGAATGCACTCAAGCAAACACAAACAGCACAGCACGATGCGTATTTTTTTTAAATTGACAAAAAATCAAATATAAATCAAAAATAAAAATAAGTGGAAAAGGCGAGAGTGTGGGAGCACACAGGAGCAAAGACAAGCAGCGCAGCTTGATGCGTAGTAAAAAAAATAATAAATAGACAACTGGTCGACCTCATTAGAAATAAAAACCCAAAAGATTAGATAGACAAACAAACAAACACATAAATGTGTTGAGAAGGGCAGTGCGCGCAGGAGCAAAGGTAAACAGCAGACATACCTGAATCCTTATCTTTACAAGGTCGACCTCAGAACTTTGTTCAGTTTGTCTCGGTGACGGATAATGGAAGGAAGGGCAGGCAACTGGTCGACTTCATTTAAATAAACAAATAAAAAATAAGATAAACTCTCAGGAATAGATAAATAATAACAAAAAAATTGTAAAGTGGAGAAAGCGAGAGCGCGGGAATGCACTCAAGCAAACACAAACAGCACAGCACGATGCGTATTTTTTTTTAAATTGACAAAATAAATCAAAAATAAATCAAAAATAAAAATAAGTGGAAAAGGCGAGAGTGCCCGAGCACACAGGAGCAAAGACAAGCAGCGCAGCTTGATGCGTAGTAAAAAAAATAATAAATAGACAACTGGTCGACCTCATTAGAAATAAAAACCCAAAAGATTAGATAGACAAAGAAACAAACACATAGATGTGGAGAGAAGGGCAGTGCGCGCAGGAGCAAAGGTAAACAGCAGACAGACCTGAATCCTTATCTTTACAAGGTCGACCTCAGAACTTTGTTCAGTTTGTCTCGGTGACGGATAATGGAAGGAAGGGCAGGCAACTGGTCGACTTCATTTAAATAAACAAATAAAAAATAAGATAAACTCTCAGGAATAGATAAATAATAACAAAAAAATTGTAAAGTGGAGAAAGCGAGAGCGCGCGAATGCACTCAAGCAAACACAAACAGCAGAGCACGATGCGTATTTTTTTTTAAATTGACAAAATAAATCAAAAATAAATCAAAAATAAAAATAAGTGGAAAAGGCGAGAGTGTGCGAGCACACAGGAGCAAAGACAAGCAGCGCAGCTTGATGCGTAGTAAAAAAAAATAATAAATAGACAACTGGTCGACCTCATTAGAAATAAAAACCCAAAAGATTAGATAGACAAACAAACAAACACATAAATGTGGAGAGAAGGGCAGTGCGCGCAGGAGCAAAGGTAAACAGCAGACAGACCTGAATCCTTATCTTTACAAGGTCGACCTCAGAATTTTGTTCAGTTTGTCTCGGTGACGGATAATGGAAGGAAGGGCAGGCAACTGGTCGACTTCATTTAAATAAACAAATAAAAAATAAGATAAACTCTCAGGAATAGATAAATAATAACAAAAAAATTGTAAAGTGGAGAAAGCGAGAGCGCGGGAATGCACTCAAGCAAACACAAACAGCACAGCACGATGCGTATTTTTTTTTAAATTGACAAAATAAATCAAAAATAAATCAAAAATAAAAATAAGTGGAAAAGGCGAGAGTGCGCGAGCACACAGGAGCAAAGACAAGCAGCGCAGCTTGAGGCGTAGTAAAAAAAATAATAAATAGACAACTGGTCGACCTCATTAGAAATAAAAACCCAAAAGATTAGATAGACAAACAAACAAACACATAAATGTGGAGAGAAGGGCAGTGCGCGCAGGAGCAAAGGTAAACAGCAGACAGACCTGAATCCTTATCTTTACAAGGTCGACCTCAGAACTTTGTTCAGTTTGTCTCGGTGACGGATAATGGAAGGAAGGGCAGGACACTGGTCGACTTCATTTAAATAAACAAATAAAAATAAGATAAACTCTCAGGAATAGATAAATAATAACAAAAAAATTGTAAAGTGGAGAAAGCGAGAGCGCGCGAATGCACTCAAGCAAACACAAACAGCACAGCACGATGCGTATTTTTTTTTAATTGACAAAATAAATCAAAAATAAATCAAAAATAAAAATAAGTGGAAAAGGCGAGAGTGCGCGAGCACACAGGAGCAAAGACAAGCAGCGCAGCTTGATGCGTAGTAAAAAAAATAATAAATAGACAACTGGTCGACCTCATTAGAAATAGAAACCCAAAAGATTAGATAGACAAACAAACAAACACATAATGTGGAGAGAAGGGCAGTGCGCGCAGGAGCAAAGGTAAACAGCAGACAGACCTGAATCCTTATCTTTACAAGGTCGACCTCAGAACTTTGTTCAGTTTGTCTCGGTGACGGGTAATGGAAGGAAGGGCAGGCAACTGGTCGACTTCATTTAAATAAACAAATAAAAAATAAGATAAACTCTCAGGAATAGATAAATAATAACAAAAAAATTGTAAAGTGGAGGAAGCGAGAGCGCGCATGCACTCAAGCAAACACAAACAGCACAGCACGATGCGTATTTTTTTTTAAATTGACAATATAAATCAAAAATAAATCAAAAATAAAAATAAGTGGAAAAGGCGAGAGTGCGCGAGCACACAGGAGCAAAGACAAGCAGCGCAGCTTGATGCGTAGTAAAAAAAATAATAAATAGACAACTGGTCGACCTCATTAGAAATAAAAACCCAAAAGATTAGATAGACAAACTATCAAACACATAAATGTGGAGAGAAGGGCAGTGCGCGCAGGAGCAAAGGTAAACAGCAGACAGACCTGAATCCTTATCTTTACAAGGTCGACCTCAGAACTTTGTTCAGTTTGTCTCGGTGACGGATAATGGAAGGAAGGGCAGGCAACTGGTCGACTCCATTTAAATAAACAAATAAAAAATAAGATAAACTCTCAGTAATAGATAAATAATACCAAAAAAATTGTAAAGTCGAGAAAGCGAGAGCGCGCGAATGCACTCAAGCAAACACAAACAGCACAGCACGATGCGTATTTTTTTTAAATTGACAAAAAATCAAATATAAATCAAAAATAAAAATAAGTGGAAAAGGCGAGAGTGTGCGAGCACACAGGAGCAAAGACAAGCAGCGCAGCTTGATGCGTAGTAAAAAAAATAATAAATAGACAACTGGTCGACCTCATTAGAAACAAAAACCCAAAAGATTAGATAGACAAACAAACAAACACATAAATGTGGAGAGAAGGGCAGTGCGCGCAGGAGCAAAGGTAAACAGCAGACATACCTGAATCCTTATCTTTACAAGGTCGACCTCAGAACTTTGTTCAGTTTGTCTCGGTGACGGATAATGGAAGGAAGGGAAGGCAACTGGTCGACTTCATTTAAATAAACAAATAAAAAATAAGATAAACTCTCAGGAATAGATAAATAATAACAAAAAAATTGTAAAGTGGAGAAAGCGAGAGCGCGCGAATGCACTCAAGCAAACACAATCAGCACAGCACGATGCGTATTTTTTTTAAATTGAAAAAATAAATCAAAAATAAAAATAAGTGGAAAAGGCGAGAGTGCGCGAGCACACAGGAGCCAAAGACAAGCATCGCAGCTTGATGCGTAGTAAAAAAAATAATAAATAGACAACTGGTCGACCTCATTAGAAATAAAAACCCAAAAGATTAGATAGACAAACAAACAAACACATAAATGTGGAGAGAAGGGCAGTGTGCGCAGGAGCAAAGGTAAACAGCAGACAGACCTGAATCCTTATCTTTACAAGGTCGACCTCAGAACTTTGTTCAGTTTGTCTCGGTGACGGATAATGGAAGGAAGGGCAGGCAACTGGTCGACTTCATTTAAATAAACAAATAAAAAATAAGATAAACTCTCAGGAATAGATAAATAATAACAAAAAAATTGTAAAGTGCAGAAAGCGAGAGCGCGCGAATGCACTCAAGCAAACACAAACAGCACAGCACGATGCGTATTTTTTTTTAAATTGACAAAATAAATCAAAAATAAATCAAAAATAAAAATAAGTGGAAAAGGCTTGAGTGCACGAGTACACAGGAGCAAAGACAAGCAGGGCAGCTTGATGCGTAGTAAAAAAAATAATAAATAGACAACTGGTCGACCTCATTAGAAATAAAAACCCAAAAGAATAGATAGACAAACAAACAAACACATAAATGTGGAGAGAAGGGCAGTGCGCGCAGGAGCAAAGGTAAACAGCAGACAGACCTGAATCCTTATCTTTACAAGGTCGACCTCAGAACTTTGTTCAGTTTGTCTAGGTGACGGATAATGGAAGGAAGGGCAGAAAACTGGTCGACTTCATTTAAATAAACAAATAAAAAATAAGATAAACTCTCAGGAATAGATAAATAATAACAAAAAAATTGTAAAGTGGAGAAAGCGAGAGCGCGCGAATGCACTCAAGCAAACACAAACAGCACAGCACGATGCGTATTTTTTTTAAATTGACAAAATAAATCAAAAATAAATCAAAAATAAAAATAAGTGGAAAAGGCGAGAGTGCGCGAGCACACAGGAGCAAAGACAAGCAGCGCACCTTGATGCGTAGTAAAAAAAATAATAAATAGACAACTGGTCGACCTCATTAGAAATAAAAACCCAAAAGATTAGATAGACAAACAAACAAACACATAAATGTGGAGAGAAGGGCAGTGCGCGCAGGAGCAAAGGTAAACAGCAGACAGACCTGAATCCTTATCTTTACAAGGTCGACCTCAGAACTTTGTTCAGTTTGTCTCGGTGACGGATAATGGAAGGAAGGGCAGGCAACTGGTCGACTTCATTTAAATAAACAAATAAAAAATAAGATAAACTCTCAGGAATAGATAAATAATAACAAAAAAATTGTAAAGTGGAGAAAGCGAGAGCGCGCATGCACCCAAGCAAACACAAACAGCACAGCACGATGCGTATTTTTTTTTTAAATTGACAATATAAATCAAAAATAAATCAAAAATAAAAATAAGTGGAAAAGGCGAGAGTGCGCGAGCACACAGGAGCAAAGACAAGCAGCGCAGCTTGATGCGTAGTAAAAAAAATAATAAATAGACAACTGGTCGACCTCATTAGAAATAAAAACCCAAAAGATTAGATAGACAAACAATCAAACACATAAATGTGGAGAGAAGGGCAGTGCGCGCAGGAGCAAAGGTAAACAGCAGACAGACCTGAATCCTTAACTTTACAAGGTCGACCTCAGAACTTTGTTCAGTTTGTCTCGGTGACGGATAATGGAAGGAAGGGCAGGCAACTGGTCGACTTCATTTAAATAAACAAATAAAAAATAAGATAAACTCTCAGGAATAGATAAATAATAACAAAAAAATTGTAAAGTGGAGAAAGCGAGAGCGCGCGAATGCACTCAAGCAAACACAAACAGCACAGCACGATGCGTATTTTTTTTTAAATTGGCAAAAAATCAAATATAAATCAAAAATAAAAATAAGTGGAAAAGGCGAGAGTGTGCGAGCACACAGGAGCAAAGACAAGCAGCGCAGCTTGATGCGTAGTAAAAAAAATAATAAATAGACAACTGGTCAACCTCATTAGAAACAAAAACCCAAAAGATTAGATAGACAAACAAACAAACACATAAATGTGGAGAGAAGGGCAGTGCGCGCAGGAGCAAAGGTAAACAGCAGACATACCTGAATCCTTATCTTTACAAGGTCGACCTCAGAACTTTGTTCAGTTTGTCTCGGTGACGGATAATGGAAGGAAGGGCAGGCAACTGGTCGACTTCATTTAAATAAACAAATAAAAAATAAGATAAACTCTCAGGAATAGATAAATAATAACAAAAAAATTGTAAAGTGGAGAAAGCGAGAGCGCGGGAATGCACTCAAGCAAACACAAACAGCACAGCACGATGCGTATTTTTTTTTAAATTGACAAAATAAATCAAAAATAAATCAAAAATAAAAATAGTGGAAAAGGCGAGAGTGCGCGAGCACACAGGAGCAAAGACAAGCAGCGCAGCTTGAGGCGTAGTAAAAAAAATAATAAATAGACAACTGGTCGACCTCATTAGAAATAAAAACCCAAAAGATTAGATAGACAAACAAACAAACACATAAATGTGGAGAGAAGGGCAGTGCGCGCAGGAGCAAAGGTAAACAGCAGACAGACCTGAATCCTTATCTTTACAAGGTCGACCTCAGAACTTTGTTCAGTTTGTCTCGGTGACGGATAATGGAAGGAAGGGCAGGACACTGGTCGACTTCATTTAAATAAACAAATAAAAATAAGATAAACTCTCAGGAATAGATAAATAATAACAAAAAAATTGTAAAGTGGAGAAAGCGAGAGCGCGGGAATGCACTCAAGCAAACACAAACAGCACAGCACGATGCGTATTTTTTTTTAATTGACAAAATAAATCAAAAATAAATCAAAAATAAAAATAAGTGGAAAAGGCGAGAGTGCGCGAGCACACAGGAGCAAAGACAAGCAGCGCAGCTTGATGCGTAGTAAAAAAAATAATAAATAGACAACTGGTCGACCTCATTAGAAATAAAAACCCAAAAGATTAGATAGACAAACAAACAAACACATAAATGTGGAGAGAAGGGCAGTGTGCGCAGGAGCAAAGGTAAACAGCAGACAGACCTGAATCCTTATCTTTACAAGGTCGACCTCAGAACTTTGTTCAGTTTGTCTCGGTGACGGATAATGGAAGGAAGGGCAGGACACTGGTCGACTTCATTTAAATAAACAAATAAAAATAAGATAAACTCTCAGGAATAGATAAATAATAACAAAAAAATTGTAAAGTGGAGAAAGCGAGAGCGCGCGAATGCACTCAAGCAAACACAAACAGCACAGCACGATGCGTATTTTTTTTAAATTGACAAATAAATCAAAAATAAATCAAAAATAAAAATAAGTGGAAAAGGCGAGAGTGCGCGAGCACACAGGAGCAAAGACAAGCAGGGCAGCTTGATGCGTAGTAAAAAAAATAATAAATAGACAACTGGTCGACCTCATTAGAAATAAAAACCCAAAAGAATAGATAGACAAACAAACAAACACATAAATGTGGAGAGAAGGGCAGTGCGCGCAGGAGCAAAGGTAAACAGCAGACAGACCTGAATCCTTATCTTTACAAGGTCGACCTCAGAACTTTGTTCAGTTTGTCTAGGTGACGGATAATGGAAGGAAGGGCAGAAAACTGATCGACTTCATTTAAATAAACAAATAAAAAATAAGATAAACTCTCAGGAATAGATAAATATTAACAAAAAAATTGTAAAGTGGAGAAAGCGAGAGCGCGCGAATGCACTCAAGCAAACACAAACAGCACAGCACGATGCGTATTTTTTTTTAAATTGACAAAATAAATCAAAAATAAATCAAAAATAAAAATAAGTGGAAAAGGCGAGAGTGCGTGAGCACACAGGAGCAAAGACAAGCAGCGCACCTTGATGCGTAGTAAAAAAAATAATAAATAGACAACTGGTCGACCTCATTAGAAATAAAAACCCAAAAGATTAGATAGACAAACAAACAAACACATAAATATGGAGAGAAGGGCAGTGCGCGCAGGAGCAAAGGTAAACAGCAGACAGACCTGAATCCTTATCTTTACAAGGTCGACCTCAGAACTTTGTTCAGTTTGTCTCGGTGACGGATAATGGAAGTAAGGGCAGGCAACTGGT